>NC_091302.1:38063569-38266069 GCF_038502225.1 Cherax quadricarinatus | reverse complement strand
GCCTCGTTTCTGTTTCCTTTCTTAAATATGGGGACTACATTAGCTGTCTTCCATTTCTCAGGTAGTTGCCCAGTTTCAAGGGATGTGTTGAAGATTGTGGTTAGAGGCACACACAGCATCTCTGCTCCTTCTCTAAGGACCCATGGGGAGATGTTGTCCGGTCCCATCGCCTTTGAGGTGTCAAGGTCACTTAAGAGCTTCTTCACCTCCTCCTCAGTTGTTCGTATGTCATCCAACACTTGTTGGTATATTCCCTCTTGATGTTCCCTTCTGTGCTGTCTTCCCACAGCCCTTCCTGTCTCTACTGTAAAAACTTCCTTAAATCTCCTGTTCAGCTCCTCACATACCTCCTGATCATTTCTTGTGAGTTCTCCACCTTCTGTCCTTAATCTGATCACCTGGTCTTTGACTGTTGTCTTCCTCCTGATGTGGCTATACAACAGTTTCGGGTCAGTCTTGATTCTCGATGCTATGTCATTTTCATACTGTCGCTGGGCCTCCCTCCTTACCTGTGCGTACTCGTTCCTGGCTCTGCGACTGATCTCCCTATTTTCGTGTGTTCTCTGCCTTCTGTACTTTTTCCATTCTCTATTGCTCTTTGTTTTTGCCTCCTTACACCGTCGGGTAAACCAGGGGCTTGTTCTGGTCTTCCCGTTGTTACTGTTGCCCTTGGGAATGAACCTTTCCACTGCCTCCTTGCATTTTGTTGCTACATATTCCATCATTTCATTTACTGGCTTTCCTGCCAGTTCTCTGTCCCACTGGACCTCCCGCAGGAAGTTCTTCAACCCTATGTAGTCCCCTCTTTTATAGTCAGGCTTTTCCCATTCTACTCCTGTTATTCTCTCCACTTGCAGCTCTACTATGTATTCAAAGCACAGAACCACGTGGTCGCTAGCTCCTAGGGGACTCTCATACTTGATGTCCTCAATGTCTGAGCTGCCCAGGGTGAACACAAGGTCCAATCTTGCTGGTTCATCCTCCCCTCTCACTCTGGTAGTGTCCTTAACATGTTGGTGCATGAGGTTTTCCAGCACCACGTCCAACATCCTGGCTCTCCATGTTTCGGGACCCCCATGTGGCTCCAGGTTTTCCCAGTCAATCTCCCTGTGTGTGTGTGTGTGTGTGTGTGTGTGTGTGTGTGTGTGTGTGTGTGTGTGTGCGTGTGTGTGTGTGTGTGTGTGTGTGTGTGTGCGTGTGTGTGTAGCATAATAAAGCTTGCAACACTTCAGATATTTTTTTTCTTGGACTGGAGCACAGTCCCACACGCCACATTACACACACTCAACCATCCCGCCCTAAATGACTACTATCGAGCCTGTTATTTAATGTGACCATGAAATTTATAGTGACCACCAACTGCAGTCCGCCTACAATTTGACAGCCAACAGCCAGCAACGGTGAAACCTGGTGGTAGTGGATGGTTGTAAAGCTACAGTAGGTAGCAGGTCTGACAGCAGTCTTTCAAGGGTGGGATGGTCTGGTGTGTAATGGGTCGGACTGCCGATGGACATACTGCTGTTCGTGTCAAAGAAACGCTTCGAATTACTGCAGGCATCAGCTTTTCTGCTATCTTCAGTCAGCTGACTTTCCCGCCAGCTGCAGTCAGCTGACTTTCCCGCCAGCTGTATTCATCTGACGTTCCCACCAGCACTAGACAGCTGGTTTTCCCACCAGTCGGCCAACTTGCGCAGCCATGAACAAACAGAAGTCCTCAATGCTCACCATATAAATATTCTGTGTTGGTTCGCTGGAAGTCTGGAAGCTTCCTGGTACAGATGATAACTTTTGTAAACGACAGTTGTATTTCTCAAGGACACTATACACGGAACATTTGGTCTCCCGAGACTTAAATGGATGAAGTAACCTGTTTTATAATTTTAAAGCAGAGAAGTTATCTCTTACATTTAGTTCTTTCTATGTGCTATTTTTTGGACTAAATTCAAAAGTAATCTTCGGATTACTTTTGAATTTAGTCCAACCATATATATATCTATATCTATCTATCTATGTATCTATCTATATATATATATATATATATATATATATATATATATATATATATATATATATATATATATATATATATATATATATATATATATATATATATATATATATATATATATATATATATATATATATATATATATATATATATATATATATATATATATATATATATATATATGTCGTGCCGAATAGGCAGAACTTGCGATCTTGGCTTAAATAACAACGCTCATCTTGCCATATAGGACAAGCGAAAATTTGTTTATGCAATAATTTCGCCAAAATCATTCTGAACCTAACGAAAAAATTATATTTCACTGTGTCTGTTTAGTATTAAATTATTGTAAACAAATCTAAAATGTATTTAGTTGGGTTAGGCTAAAATAAACTGCTCTTGCTATAATAAGGTTAGGTAAGTTTTCTAAGATTCTTTTGGTGCAAAATTAAAAATTTTTACATTAACATCAATGAAAAAAATATATCTTTAAGCATATAAGAGAAATTTTTAGAAAGGACTCAGTGTTAAAAGATTTCTTGCTAATTGACCAGTTTTACATATTCGACCGTCTCTGGTGGGAGACGGTCGGCCGTCTCCCACCGAGGCAGGGTGACCCAAAAAGAAAGAAAATCCCCAAAAAGAAACTACTTTCATCATCATTCAACACTTTCACCTCACTCACACATAATCACTCTTTATGCAGAGGTGCTCAGAACACAACAGTTTAGAAGCATATACGTATAAAGATATATAACATATCTCTCCAAACTGCTAATATCCCAAACCCCTCCTTTAAAGTGCAGGCATTGTACTTCTCATTTCCAGGACTCAAGTCTGGCTATATAAAAAAAACAGTTTCACTGAATCCCTTCACTAAATATTACCCTGCTCACACTCCAACAGCTCGTCAGGTCCCAAATACCATTCGTCTCCATTCACTCCTATCTAACACGCTCACACACGCTTCCTGGAAGTCATAGCCCCTTCCCTCCAACCTTTTCGAGGACGACCCCTACACCGCCTTCCTTCCCCTAAAGATTTATACGCTCTCCATGTCATTCTATTTTGATCTATTCTCTCTAAATGACCAAACCACCTCAACAACCCCTCTTCAGCCCTCTGACTAATACTTTTATTAACTCCACACCTTCTCCTAATTTCCACACTCCGAATTTTCTGCATAATATTTACACTACACATTGCCCTTAGACAGAACATCTCCACTGCCTCCAACCACCTCCTCGCTGCAGCATTTACAATCCAAGCTTCACACCCATATAAGAGTGTTGATACCACTATACTTTCATACATTCCCTTCTTTGCCTCCATAGATAACGTGTTTTGCCTCCACATATACTGTCAGCATAGTTGCTGAATCCCCTTACATGTGTGTATAGATTAGCTGAACATTATAGTATCATCCATGTGTTTATATAGAAGACCCCTTGGGCCTGTGACTGTATGATGTCACGGGATGCAGCTTGAGTGTGAGGCGAGCTACCTCGGGCTCAGTCGGCGTTTGACATAGGCTAGGACAAGGCAGAGGCTGGGCTCCATCTCCCATCATCACAGTCTGACAATATATCGTTACCATCCAACCAGTGTGTCTACCTTCAACCCTCGATATCTCCATTTAAGAACCCCTACGATAAATGGTGGCAGTGGTGGGATTGAACTCTTGGATAGTCAAGGTCCATCTGGCTAACCTTCCAGTAGGCTGTTTGTTCTGGAATAAAGGTATCAGTGGTGCATGGTCTGTCAAGACATGAACAGGGTACTGGTAAATAATGTCTCAGAAGTGCTTTAAAGACCATATTATTGCTAAAGCTTCTTGCTCCATTACTGTATAATTACGTTCAGCCTTCATAAGGACTCGGCTAGCAAATGCAACTGCATTGTACTTGCCATCAGTCTTCTAAGCTAGTATGGCACCTATGGCAATTGAACTAGCATCAGTTGTTAGATAGAAAGGCTTAGAAAAATCTGGGAATTTCAAAATTGGAGCAGATGTTAGCTTTTCTTTTAGAGTTTGGAATGCTCTTTCTTAAGCAATTCAGTTAGCGGAGCTGCTATTGAAGAAAAATTTGCAATGAAAGATCTGTAGAAACCTGCTAGACCCACAAAGGATCTTACAGCATCAGCAGTTTTGGGAGTTGGAAAATTTAGTACTGCCGTTACTTTACTTTGATCAGTTTTAACCCCTCTAGGAGTGACTACGTGACCCAGAAACTTAATTTCTGATCTGAAAAATTGACATTTGGACAGTTTGATTTTTAAATTGGCTTCTTCAAGCTTACCAAGTACTATATCAAGTCTTTTCAGGTGTGTATCCACATCTTCGGACATGACGATTACATCATCTAAGTACACCATAAGTGCTTTACCTATAAGACCTCTAAAGATATTGGTCATAAGTCTAGAGAACGTGATAGGAGAAGATCGTAATCCAAAAGCCATTTGTAGGAAGTGATAATGACTTGTGGGAGTAGAGAATGCAGTTAACTCTTGGCTGTCCTCGTGAAGAGGGAAGCGATCTGGAATGGTTTTCGCATTTAACTTCCTAAAATCAATCACCGGGCGCCAAGTGCCGTCCTTCTTAGGCACTAGGATCAAGGGCGCATTCCAGGGTGAATTGCTATGTGCAATAACTCCATCATTGAGCATCTGATTGATCAGTTCTTCTGCGACAGCAACTTGGGAATGAGGCATTCTGTACGCAGGTATATAGATAGATCTAGTACCAGGTTCAAGTGGAATACGATGGGACAATAAGTTCGTTATACCCATCTTATCACCTGGTAAGGCAATGGCATTAAGAACCCCTAGGATAATACCTCAATGCACCACTCGCCTTTTTTCCTTCATCAATTCTATAATTAACCTCATCCTTCATAAATCCATCCGCTGACACGTCAACTCCCAAATATCTGAAAACATTCACTTCTTCCATACTCTTCCCCAATTTGATATCCAATTTTTCTTTATTTAAATCATTTGATACTCTCATCACCTTACTCTTTTCTATGTTCACTTTCAACTTTCTACCTTTACACACTCTCCCAAACTCATCCACTAACCTTTGCAATTTTTCTTTAGAATCTCCCATAAGCACAGTATCATCAGCAAAAAATAACTGTGTCAATTCCCATTTTGTATTTGATTTCCCATAATTTAATCCCACCCGTCTCCCGAACATCCTAGCATTTACTTCTTTTACAACCCCATCTATAAATATATTAAGCAACCATGGTGACATTACACATCCCTGTCTAAGACCTACCTCTAAGCTAGCTTCGTCACCTGTGTGTCCTCTCACCTGCACAAGCCTCAGCCTAAGCTTACCTGTATTTATTATTACTGCGATCTGCATTTAAAATTTTCCCCAGGATGGGACCCAGAACAGTCGACTAAAACTTAAGAATGTATTGCTGTTAGGTGAACACGAGCAGAGGCTCTGGTCCGGGTGTCGATCCTTGGTTCATTACCTTTGTAACTTGCCATGATTGTGACCAGATCTACCTGGAGTTCATTACCTTGTAACTAGTTAAGTTATCATAACTTTGGGGTCCAGTCCTTGGACCCATTATGTACCTCTGTAATCTTTTGACTACCATCCACAGGATGGGTATGGGGTGCATAATAAAGATATTAAACTAACTCCGGGTGTCGATCCTTGGATCTTTCAGTTGTGGGCTGAAAACTTTGACCTCTGAGCTGCACCTGGGGTTACTCATGCGTGTGTTGATATGCACTCCATTGTAGTGTGGATATGTGGGTGTGGACGAGGGCGGTAAGAACGTGACGGTGTGATCTTGGGCGGAGTAGTGGAGGGTGGTGTGGATGTAAGCGGTGTGGGTGTAGGCAGTGTGGGCGTAGGCAGTGTGGGCGTAGGCAGTGTGGGCATAGGCAGTGTGGCAGTAGGCAGTGTGGGAGTAGGCAGTGTGGGCGTAGGCAGTGTGGGAGTAGGCAGTGTGGGCGTAGGCGGTGTGGGAGTAGGCAGTGTGGGAGTAGGCAGTGTGGGCATAGGCAGACAATGGCAAAAGCCGACGACAAGAGGGGATAAAGACATTAGTAGTATAGAAGCCTCTTTAATACAATGTTTCGTCCAAAGTTGGGTGTTATCAAGTACCTGATAACACCCATCCTTGGGCGAAACATTGTATTAAAAGGCTCTTCTGCTACCGGCGTGGGCATGATTGGTGTGGGTGTGATCGGTGTGGGTGTGATCGGTGTGGGCGTGATCGATGTGGGTGTGAACGGTGTGGGTGTGAGCGGTGTGGGTGTGATCGGTGTGGGTGTGATCGGTGTGGGTGTGAACGGTGTGGGTGTGAGCGTTGTGGGTGTGAGTGGTGTGGGTGTGAGCGGTGTGGGTGTGAGCGGTATGGGTGTGAGCGGTGTGGGTGTGAACGGTGTGGGTGTGAGCAGTGTGGGTGTGAGCAGTGTGGGTGTGAGCAGTGTGGGTGTGAGCGGTGTGGGTGTGAGCGGTGTGAGTGTGAGAGGGGTAGACACGGGCGGTACAATGAACGGGTCCTGTTGGGCAAGAAATTTGGAGTAATAACAAGAGTTGGTTACACAAGGCGCTTATAATGTGTTCTGAAATAACCTTTGTGACAAACTTCTTGGCTTTTTGTATAACTTTGTTTAAATGAGGTGAGGGCTACAAGTTGGTTCTGCGTACTCCAGTAAGTTGTGTCTTCTGTAGTCTGATTTCTGCAGTGTCTTTATAGTTGTCATGTCTGTATATATCGCCGAGTTAGTTTGTTTTACGTGCGAGTCACATGCAAAGTTTCATGTGATGACCAGAACTGAAATCTGGCCTGAAGCCAGACTGGCCGGAGGCCAGACCACCCCTAGGTCCTTTTATCTCCCGATTTACTTTGTTTCCCGTTCGTATATTTGATTCCTCTGGTCTCCTGCTTCCATCCGTATCAGCTTGTATTTGTTAGGAGTGAATGTTAGAAGCTATTTGTTCATTATCATGTTCATGTGGAAGTGCTAAACCCGTAGGATTCATACAGCACCTGGAGAATTTGAGGAAATCGAATTTCATCTGTGGAAGGAGAGGGTACTAGTTCCAAGTAGCCAGTTGTTGGATCATTCCAACAACTTGTTTAAGTCCTTCTGCATCCTCTCACAATCCTGATCTAGACTTGTTCTTCTCACCAGGTTTGCTTCATTTACAAACAATTGCACGAAGAAGCCTTTCCCTAGATAAGTCATTTGTATTTATCATGAACTGTTCGGCGCAAAGGCTGGCCCTTGTAGGACTCTAGTTGATATTTCTCTAACACCACCTCCCTCACTGTCTCTCTGCCTCCTCTTTGTTAAGTGTTCCTTCACCTATGTGAGTGTTGGCGGTGAAGGTGACATTGACGTTGGTGGTGCTGGTCGGTGAACTGCTCTACATCAACTTATTTTACGAGAAACCGGTTGACGTACACTATACTCAGGTCATTAAACTGACCACAACTTAAGAACTCTGCTTACAAAAGGAATATTTTATTCGTCAGGAGGTATGGGTGGGAGTATGGAGGAAGTAAATGTCTTCAGATATTTGAGAGCGGACTTGTCAGCGGAAGGGTCCATGAAAGATGAGATGAACCGTAGAACTGAGGAGGGGAAAAAGGTTGGTGGTGCACTCTGGCATGTGTGGAGACAAAGAACCTTATACATACTCGGAGGCCAAAAACGGGAATGCACCAGAGTTTAGTGGTACCAGCACTCTTTTTTTTCAATTCAATTCAAAGTTTATTCTCTATAAGGATTACAATGCTGAGTTTACAGAATTTGGTTATTGTGTGGTTTACATGTAAAATAATAATTACAGAGTGTACCACTAGAACACCTAGCATGGCTAGGCATATCGGGCAGACTTAGTTTAATTCTTATTTTAAAATATTACAAATTATGAGGTAAGTTGGTTTTATGGCTAAGTTACTAAATACTAGTTTGTGAGTTTAGCAATGTGAATGCTTTTGTTTTGGCACAGTACATAGTTTCAGTATTGGAGTATCACAGACCAACTTATGACTAGTTAGGATTCATTATTTTAAGATTGAGATTAATATTTCTGTTTATGGTCAAATGGGTGAGTGAGTGTAAGTGTGAACCACCAGGTGGTATTCGTGTAGTTAGTTGACGGGGTGTATCAGGGAGATAAGATGTTTTCTAATGGTAGTTTTGAAGGTGATGAATGTGTCTGCAGTTCTAGAGTTTTCAGGTAGGGTGTTCCAGATTTTAGGGCCTTTGACATACATTGAATTTTTGTAAAGGTTTAGTTGGACACGGGGAATGTCATAGAGATGTTTGTGTCTGGTGTTATGCCTGTGGGTTCTGTCACAACTATCAAGAAAGTGTTTTAGGTCAAGGTTAATATTGGAATTTAAGGTCCTGTAGATGTAGATTGCACAGTAGTAAGTGTGGATGTACTGAACAGGGAGTAAGTTTAGATCTATGAAGAGTGGGGGGGGGTTGCCAGGGATGGGATTTAGTGATTATTCTTACTGTGGCTTTTTGTTGGGTTATTATTGGCTTTAGGTGTGTTGCTGCAGTTGATCCCCAAGCACAAATAGCATAGGTGAGGTATGGATAAATAAGTGAGTGGTATATGAGAGTGAAGCATGGGTTTTTAAATAATGCAGCGATGAGGAGGCTCGAGGCTAATGAAGATGTGGTGTCTGAAGGCAATATATGGTGTGAATATTATGCAGAGAACTCGTAGTTTGGAGATTAGGAGGTGCGAGATAATAAAATTATTATCTGGAGGGCTAAGGAGGGGTTACTGGGGTGGTTTGGACATTTAAACGGAGCAAAATAGGATGACTTGGTGGGTGTATGAATCTGTAATGGAGGGAAGGCGGGGTAGGGGTCATCTTAAGAAGGGTTGAAGGGAGAGGGGTAAAGGAGGTTTTGGACATCCAACAAGCGTCTGTGAGCGTGTTAGATAGGAGCTGACTCATGCAAGTGGTTTTTATAACTTGAGGTGTTGTTGGGGTGTAAGGTAACATTTATGAAGGGATTTGAGTCCTGGAAGTGGAAAATGCAGTGCCTGCACTCTGAAGGAGGGGTGGAGATGTTGTAGTTTGGAAGGGCATCTGAAAAAAAAATACCACGGATGGGGATAGAACCCGCGATCAGAGAGTGTTTGCAATCGTGTCATTACGATTTCGTGAGTCATGAAGGGTATCTGAGTTGTAATGTCTACACGCTTCTGGAAGACAGTGATAGAGGGAATTATGGTGAAAGTGTTTCTTCTTTCTTGAGTCACCCTACCTCGGTGGGAGACGGCCAGTGTATTAAAAAAATTGGGAAACTGTCTCCTGACACGGGTATCAGAGGAACATTTAATCACTTGACCGAGGCCTTCAGTTGAATTATTAGTAAGAGGAAACGTAAGAAAATCAACAAGCTCACCCTGGAAGAATGAACTTAGAGCAGTTACACCCTCTAGGAGGGTGTCTTGATCCTTGTTAAGAGCTCTCCGTGCAAATAATAATTAAACCTACCCACTCCTTCCTTGTTACAAACCAGAGTATCTCATATTCCCCAGATGATGATGATAATGACAATCATAATAATAATAATAATAATAATAATAATAATAATAATAATAATAATAATAATAATAATAACAGAAGGTTGAATTTCTTCAATGAATGGACTGGTGGCCATAATACATTCTATAGGTCACTGTGATCATCAGAGGTCACTGTGATCATCAGAGGTCACTGTGATCATCAGAGGTCACTGTGATCATCAGAGGTCACTAAGTCTTATATTCAAGAATCAGTATTCATGGCAGTCTGGTCACACACAATGAACACTAAACCCGGCCGCTGCCATAAACCACCAGCACGGTGGTGAAAGTGTTTCTTCTTTCTTTAGTCACCCTACCTCGGTGGGAGACGGCCAGTGTATTAAAAAAATTGGGAAACTGTCTCCTGACACGGGTATCAGAGGAACATTTAATCACTTGACCGAGGCCTTCAGTTGAATTATTAGTAAGAGGAAACGTAAGAAAATCAACAAGCTCACCCTGGAAGAATGAACTTAGAGCAGTTACACCCTCTAGGAGGGTGTCTTGATCCTTGTTAAGAGCTCTCCGTGCAAATAATAATTAAACCTACCCACTCCTTCCTTGTTACAAACCAGAGTATCTCATATTCCCCAGATGATGATGATAATGACAATCATAATAATAATAATAATAATAATAATAATAATAATAATAATAATAATAACAGAAGGTTGAATTTCTTCAATGAATGGACTGGTGGCCATAATACATTCTATAGGTCACTGTGATCATCAGAGGTCACTGTGATCATCAGAGGTCACTGTGATCATCAGAGGTCACTGTGATCATCAGAGGTCACTGTGATCATCAGAGGTCACTAAGTCTTATATTCAAGAATCAGTATTCATGGCAGTCTGGTCACACACAATGAACACTAAACCCGGCCGCTGCCATAAACCACCAGCACGGTGTTGCATGCTGTGAAACTCTAAACCCGTATGGGTAATATCACAAGGAGCGGCAGAGGCTGCATACTCTGTCTGAATTAGCAGACTCGGTCTCTGATCAGTCAAGCTGCTGACTCGGTTTCCGATCAGTCAGGCTGCTGACTCGGTCTCCGATCAGTCAGGCTGCTGACTCGGTCTCTGACCATTTAGAACGTGAGATAAAACACAAAGAGAATTATAAAACAAAATTATAAAACAAAACTAGAGCTTCTGAGCTGAAAAAAAAACCAGGTGAGCTCATGAGAAACAATAAACCGTCAGCATTTATAACCATCAGAATATATAAACCATCAAGTGTTAAAAACCAGCAGAAGTTATAAAACACTAAGAGAGTCATAAACTAATAGTTATAAACCATCAGTTATAAACCACTGGTAGTGATAAACCTCGGTACACGGTTTCTGAACTAAAACAAGTCAAGGTCTCACTTATTTTGCTACCTCGGAGAAAGCCAGTGTGGGTGGTGTGAACGTGGGCGCCAGTGTGGGTGGTGTGAACGTGGGCGCCAGTGTGGGTGGTGTGAACGTGGGCGCCAGTGTGGGTGGTGTGAACGTGGGCGCCAGTGTGGGTGGTGTGAACGTGGGCGCCAGTGTGGGTGGTGTGAACGTGGGCGCCAGTGTGGGTGGTGTGAACGTGGGCGCCAGTGTGGGTGGTGTGAACGTGGGCGCCAGTGTGGGTGGTGTGAACGTGGGCGCCAGTGTGGGCGGTGTGGACATCGGTGGTGTAAGTGGTGTGAGCATGAGTGATGTGTAGCCAATGGCGGTGTTAATGTGTGCGTGGGTATTGTTAATGTGGGCGTGGGTGGTGTTAATGTGGGCGTGGGTGGTGTGAGTGTGGGCGTAGGTGGTGTGAGTGTGGGCGTGGGTGGTGTGTTATGAGAGGGT
Organism: Cherax quadricarinatus; assembly: GCF_038502225.1. Lineage (NCBI taxonomy): Eukaryota > Metazoa > Arthropoda > Malacostraca > Decapoda > Parastacidae > Cherax > Cherax quadricarinatus. Next base: position 38,254,654 of record NC_091302.1, on the reverse strand, counting down.
CCTGTGAAAGGGAGTCGCGTAGGATAATTCAGTTATCTCTAGTCAGGTGGGCGTCCAAGTTGGAGCACTGGCCAGGGAGAGACTTGGTTACACAACGAGGGTATCACCGTGCCCGAGGTGAGCTGTGGGTGTTGCCCTGGGCAGGGGCACCCATGGGCGTAATGATAAAGCCAGCAAAGACAGTGGGCGAGAATGGGCGTGGTGGCTTACGTGGGCGAGAGTGAGAGAAAAAGTTACCCTGATATTCAAAGCATCAAGACCAATAATGTCAGTACTGTCTCACTTACCTCTCACTCTGACGTTCAAGGACCCAGCGTTACACACTCAATAAAATTAATTATTTTTTTCATGGTCACTTATTCACAAGTAAAAACTCAAGAGGGTTAATTATATATATATATATATATATATATATATATATATATATATATATATATATATATATATATATATATATATATATATATATATATATATATATATCGGTCATTTTTTCCAAGTAAGAGTGACCCAAAGAAAGACATTCATTCACTGTATCTCATTCAAAAGCTGTCTTGCCAGAAGTATACATATCACTGTTCATATATCTCTCCGAACCGCAGCCTCTCACCCATTCCTTAGAGTGCAGCCACTTTACTTTCCCTCCAAGACTCGAGTCCAGCTAACCGGTTTCTCTAAATCATTTCATGTTACTTTACTCACACTCTAACGGCACGTCAAATCCCCAAAACCACTTTTTTCACTCATTCCGATGCAAGACGTTCGCATATACCTACTGGAGTTAAACTCCTGCCACTCAAAGACTTCTTTATTTATTCCCTCCAACCTTCCTGGTATGACCCCTAGCCTTCCTTCCGTCCACACCGTACTTACACATCCTCTTAAATCATTCAGGATCAAAGCTACTATGCAGTCAGTTCAGACGGAATGTGACCATAAAGGGGCCAAGTAATAAAATTTGAGAAGAAATCAGAAGCGTTTATAGAGAATAACAAGAATTTCCGTAAGGAGCTGGCGATTCAAAGTGATGTTCACTGTGGGATTGGGAACAATACTAGAAAGATCATGAAACAGGATAGTCTAGTGGAAACTGGAAAGCATCTTCATATCAAAGAGAGGTGATGCAACTACTGATTGACCTGGTTACATCAAAATCAGTGGGACCTGATGCAAAGTATGTCCATAGGTTATGAAAGGAACAAAACATAGCATAAACCACAAAAAAATTAACAGGTGACTACAAAATAATATGAACAAGGGAAATTAATACCAATATTCGATCAACAAGGGAAAACGAATTACCACTTAAATACAGACTATGCATAATATACAAAATAATACACAAGATGATCAGTAGAACGGCGAAACACCTGAAGAAACAGAGGATTCGTTTAAGACAACCAGCACGGGTACAAAGAGGGACATCTTTTTTTTTTAATCTACTGGCGTGCATATTTCCGGATTGTACCACACCAGAGACTGATATAAAAACTATAAGAGCAAGCAGGGATAGCGGGAGAGGTATACTACTGTGGGAAAGACGTGACAAGTGAGGTCCTACAAGGGTAAGTGCTAGAACACAAAACGATACACCGTCACATGAAGGTTTGAGCGCCTAAGCAGTCACAGGATGGATTCAACACCTACGATATGCAGAGTGACTGATACACCGTAGATGCGTCTTGCAGCCGACGAGAAATGCATATTAATAATGTTTGGAAATCGGCAGTTGTGGGCAGCTGCCATACTTGGTCAAGACCGAGCACACATCTGTTCGTACACGCCGTGACGTCATGATCAGATTCAGACACTCCAAGATGGAATTTAAACTTAAAATACTGTATATACTTTATCACATACTAAATTATTTATATGATTATTATTATTCAATTTTATTATTATACTGCTATTATTATAAGTTTCGGAATGATTCTGCGTAGGTACAAATGGTGATTTGTCCTGATAATTAGGTAGAAACGTATGAGGGTTTCAAGACATAAAGGAGACGTTTCACCCACCAAGGGTGTTATGAATTCAATACAGGGAGCGAAAGTAAGATAGCATAAATAATGGCGGGTCAGGTCCTGTAAGAGACAAGATGGGACAGTGATAGCCAACAATGACGCTGTACATCCATTCGGCCTATCAGTATATGACACTGTATATCCACTCAGCCTACCAATGTCAAATGCAAGCTTCTACTGTACGCAGATGATAGTGCTCCGTTAGTATCAGGTAAAGACCCACAAGACATTACTAATGTACTATCACTAGAACTAGAGTCCGGCAGCAAATGGTTGGCCGACAACAAACTATCACTACACCTCAGGAAAACGGAAGGCATACTCTTTGGCACGAAACATAAATTGAAAAGGGTAAATAATTTTAATGTCCAGTGTAATGGGGAACCTATTATTACAGTAAATTCAGTGAAATATCTGGGAATCCTCTCTGACCCAAGCATGTCAGAAGAACTAATAGGGAACAATGAAAGGGGGCTAAGGCCTGAGCTTGCTACCATCTGCAGATCATAAGACTGCCATCCCCACGAGCCCCTTTGAGGCGGGGTAGATGGCAGACCAGAGGCCTAGCTTCTCCCTACGAGCCCCGTGAGGGCGGGGAATGTGGCTAGGCCTGGGGACACTTGGTCCCAAAGATGAGGAGGTACTTGTACCTCCTCCCATGGGAGACTTAAGTGTGTGGGCCAGTGTTGATGTTTGGGTGAGGGGAGGATGGGGAAGGATGGGGGGATGGGGATGAGAGGGGTGAACAAGCAAGCAAGTCACCGCCTTACCCTCTTGATGGGATGGGGCTCGAAGTGACTGCAAGCAAGTTTCCTCTCAGCTCTGGTGAAGAACTACTCAGGATAACCCAAGGAAAATCTCGAGCAACAGTGTTCAGAGTTGCTCAGCTGAAGAGCAGGAACGACGACGTCTTCTCTCCACGGTGGCTGGGCTGCTTCTCTTTTCTATTTTCTTGTGATTTGTCTTGTCTATTTGTCAACAAACACCACAAACACCACAAACACCACAAACATCACAAACATCACAAACACCACAAACACCACAAACACCACAAACACCACAAACATCACAAACACCACAAACACCACAAACACCACAAACACCACAAACACCACAAACACCACAAACACCACAAACATCACAAACACCACAAACATCACAAACATCACAAACACCACAAACACCACAAACATCACAAACACCACAAACACCACAAACATCACAAACATCACAAACACCACAAACACCACAAACATCACAAACACCACAAACACCACAAACATCACAAACATCACAAACACCACAAACACCACAAACATCACAAACACCACAAACATCACAAACATCACAAACACCACAAACATCACAAACACCACAAACACCACAAACATCACAAACATCACAAACACCACAAACACCACAAACATCACAAACACCACAAACACCACAAACATCACAAACACCACAAACACCACAAACATCACAAACACCACAAACATCACAAACACCACAAACATCACAAACACCACAAACACCACAAACATCACAAACATCACAAACACCACAAACATCACAAACACCACAAACATCACAAACATCACAAACACCACAAACACCACAAACATCACAAACACCACAAACACCACAAACATCACAAACATCACAAACACCACAAACATCACAAACACCACAAACACCACAAACACCACAAACATCACAAACACCACAAACATCACAAACATCACAAACACCACAAACATCACAAACACCACAAACACCACAAACACCACAAACACCACAAACATCACAAACACCACAAACATCACAAACATCACAAACACCACAAACACCACAAACATCACAAACACCACAAACACCACAAACATCACAAACACCACAAACACCACAAACATCACAAACATCACAAACATCACAAACATCACAAACACCACAAACATCACAAACATCACAAACACCACAAACACCACAAACACCACAAACACCACAAACACCACAAACACCACAAACACCACAAACACCACAAACATCACAAACATCACAAACACCACAAACACCACAAACATCACAAACACCACAAACACCACAAACACCACAAACACCACAAACACCACAAACACCACAAACACCACAAACATCACAAACACCACAAACACCACAAACACCACAAACATCACAAACATCACAAACATCACAAACTCAACAAACATCACAAACCACAAACATCACAAACACCACAAACACCACAAACACCACAAACACCACAAACATCACAAACACCACAAACACCACAAACACCACAAACATCACAAACACCACAAACACCACAAACACCACAAACACCACAAACATCACAAACACCACAAACATCACAAACACCACAAACACCACAAACATCACAAACACCACAAACACCACAAACACCACAAACACCACAAACAAATACATAAACAAAGAGTTACAAACACAATTTTAAAAGGACAAAAAAAAAATTTAACGAGGAGACACTTGCAACTTAATAATCGTAAATTTTATAAATATATATATATTTTTTTCAATATTTTCAATGTTACTGGACATAACTGCGGTAAAAAATGTGACAAGTTATTTTTATTATAACTAGACAATATATTATTTTATGTAAAGATGTAAATTATGTGGTGAAGGAAGCTTACGTCAGAGAGAATACTTATAGTTGTAATCAGCATTCCTATTTATTATTATTATTATTATTATTATTATTATTATTATTATTATTATTATTATTATTATATAGTTAATCAGTGAAGTCGCGGGGCCAGCAGCTATGGTTCGACCCCTGCAACCACAAATAGGTAAGAAAAATAGGTAAGAACACACATACACACACACAGCTAGCCTTAGTGTACCATGGAGTCAACGTCCCATATAACTGCTTTTCTATGACTCACGGCTTAAAAGGCCGGCTTCAGGTCATTGTTTGCCACCAATACCCAGATGTCGGACATGAGCTTCACCGACTATGAGACCATGGTGCTGAGATTGATGGTTTCAAACAAGGACTCGTTAAGTGGAGGTGTTACATCTACTACGTACGACAACTACATTACCCTTATGAAAAACTATATCGACACTTCCTCAGACGGACCAAAAACTATACTGCTACAATGCAGTCCTCAAGTCTGCAGAGTCTTTGGCACAAAACTAAAAATGTACTATATGTCCACAGTTTTTGAGGTGCACCCCAGCTACTTGGATGATTTCAGGTACGAAATTAGCTTGGAGAAAGCGAGAGCCATTTTCTCGCTTGCCTCTGAACTCGAGCGAGTAATAATTTACTTGGACAATCTTACCTCCTGGATGTCTCAGCCTCAAAACAGAACTTCCACAAGAACATTCCTCAAGGCACTGAAGGATTGCTCTCAGGACGACACGCTCAACCTAAAATCAGTTATTCTATTAACATCACTAGAATCTCCACAAACCCTAACGGCCGAGTTCAAATCCGTTTTCACCTTGGCGTTGCCGATGAACTGAACCAAAACTACAGCTCATCAACCCACAGCCATGATCCTGCACGCCAGAGTGCCGGAAGGGAGACTGCAGGTGTCGGGCATCAATCTCGGCTGGGTAGGCAGCTACCTGTACCTGGGAGTGCACATTGACAATCGGCTCTTCTTTCGGAATCAGGCGGAGTACGTCAGAGAGCGGACCATGCAACGGGTCACGGCCATGCGGGCCCTCGCCAACCCTAGGTCGGGGGCCAGCCGTGACATTCTCCGATTATTCTACGTGCAGGCGGTGCGCTCTCTCGTCGACTATGGTGCACTTACCCTGGTCCATGCCCGCCCCTCGCACCTTCGAAGACTCGACGTCGTCCAAAATACTGCAGCTCGGATCATACTGGGCGCGCCAAGGTGGACGAACACCGTGCCACTGAATCATGAGGCTCAACTGCAGCCCCTACACGATATGATCGCCCTTGTGGCTGCCAGGAGGGTGGCCAAGTACCTGGAGGTTATTCCGGGGATCAACGCCCCCGCGGCCCAGTCCATGACCAGGCCTCCCGATGGATCAGGGCCTGATCAACTAGGCTGTTACTGCTGGCCGCACGCAGTCCAACGTACAAGCCACAGCCCGGCTGATCCGGCACTGACTTTAGGTATCTGTCCAACTCTCTCTTGAAGGCAGCCAGGGGTTTATTGGCAATTCCCCTAATGCTTGATGGGAGGCTGTTGAACAGTTTTGGGCCCCGGACACTTATGGTGTTTTCCCTTAGTGTACCAATGGCGCCCCTACTTTTTATTGGGGGCATTTTGCATCGCCTGCCCAGTCTTTTACTTTCGTAGGGAGTGATTTCTGTGTGCAGATTTGGGACCATTCCTTCCAAGATTTTCCAAGTGTAGATTATGATATATCTCTCCCTCCTGCGTTCCAACGAGTACAAGTCAAGTGCTTCCAAGCGTTCCCAGTAGTTAAGGTGCTTGACAGAACTTATACGTGCAGTAAAGGATCTCTGTACACTCTCCAGATCTGCGATTTCACCTGCTTTGAATGGAGATGTTAATGTACAGCAGTATTCCAGCCTAGAGAGAACAAGTGATTTGAAAAGGATCATCATGGTCTTGGCATCTCTCGTTTTGAAAGTTCTCATTATCCATCCTATCATTTTCTTTGCACGTGCGATTGTAGCACTGTTGTGATCCTTGAAAGTGAGATCCTCAGACATTACTACTCCCAGGTCCCAGCGCTAAGCCACAAGGACTATCAGTGCTGTATAGTCCTTGTGGCTTAGCGCTTCTTTTTGATAATAATAATAATAATAATAATAATAATAATAATAATAATAATAATAATAATAATAATAATAATAACATCTTTCAGAATAGTCTCTGTATATTTCAGTGATTTACCTGCCTTGATATGTTGATCTGCTAAAGTGGAAAGAGATCCATTCAATAAAGACAGAGAATAAAGAAACCTAACCTTACCTATGTCTACTTTCAAGAATTTGAGGCCTTATTTCGAATGAAGTTCAATTTCATATTTATTAACCTGTAATTCCTTTAAAATTATTCCTAAATCATACGACATGTTATGACAAAAAAAAGTAATAATTTCTCACCCTTATCTTTACACTGCAAATTGCAACGACCACAATAGGCGCCAATATAATTATTGAAGGTTTTACCACATAATTCACAAGTGCTCTGTAAATCATGTCTCGTCTTATCCTCCTCTGTCATATGTATTACGTGATACTCTCTTTTTAACTTTATCTTAGTCTATTCACCACTAACATTTAAAATGAAATGATTAACTACATCCTCCCCCTTATAACTCTTCATACACTATTTCACCTGTGTGATCAAATATAATATAACAATAAGCAATGGCTTTATGACGAGACTCAATTTTACCTGCCGGGAGAGTGGCATCTAACGCACATTGGAAATCAAATACACCGATATATTCGCTGGAATGTGTATGACTAAAATTTCTAAAGTGCACAGTTGTTCCTTCCGGGCAGAATACGAGAATCTGATTGATTTTACATCCATCTTCGTGGATATCTAACTCTTCCTGTGTATTTAACTTCATCAAACAATTATGGCAGTGCTTCTTATTATCATCTTTTTCTGTCATTATCATTCTAAGATAGTTCCTGACTATGGAACTGAACTTCTCCAGACTGAGGGACTGACAACCTCAAATTCTACGACTTTAAGGGTGATGGACTGATTACATCGTCTTCACATCTCTACTGTTCCTGCCTACTTTCTGTATTCGACTGAAGAAGCCTACTGTGTAGGCGAAACGTTTCGGAATAAAGTTGCCTAACTGTTGCCTATGTGTCTTACCTATCAACCTGTCGGTATTGTATACCATTTTGATGTTCATCTTGTCCGACACTGCAACACGTGGCCTCTTGGTACAGAAAACGCCTTTGACAACCCTTTCAAGTGAGGACTGTTGGATCTGAGAGGGACCTGACCTCTCAGTGGCTACTCTCTCACTACTACTACTACTACTCTGCACCTCTCCTTCCGACAGTATTTAAGTCTCCGCACTGTCGCTTGATCTTCAGATAGTTCCTGACTATGGAACTGAACTTCTCCAGGCCGAGGGACTGACAACCTCAAATTCTACGACTTCAAGGGTGATGGACTGATTACATCGTCTTCACATCTCTACTGTTCCTGCCTACTTTCTGTATTCGACTGAAGAAGCCTACTGTGTAGGCGAAACGTTTCGGAATAAAGTTGCCTAACTGTTGCCTATGTGTCTTACCTATCAACCTGTCGGTATTGTATACCATTTTGATGTTCATGTTGCCTATGTGTCTTACCTACCAACCTGTCGGTATTGTATACCACTTTAATGTTCATCATTCTAATATACCCGTCAAAATCTTTAATCAAAACCAAACGACTTTCATTCAACAATAACGCACACATAATATCCTTATATTTCTTATTCCCCTTACGACACATAGTCACAAATGTCCCATCTATATCCGTTCTTAATTGATAAACATATAATAACACCTTATTTTCCTTTTCATAAAAAACAGAAATAAGGAACACTGCAACAGGTCTACTGGTTGTGCAAGAATGGTATATAATACCGACAAGATGAAATTAAGACACATGTGCAACATCTGGGTATCTTTATTGGATGGCGAAACGTCTACAATAAAGATACCCAGATGTTGCACATGTGTCTTAATTTCATCAGGTCTACTGGTCTATGCGAGGCAGCTCCAATTCTCTCCACCGGCTTAAGCCAATGCCTTGACCTAAATAACAAAAAAAGGCACAATACCGTGACTGGAACGATATACAAATAAGCCGCACATAAAAGAGAGAAGCTTACGACGACGTTTCGGTCCGACTTGGACCATTTACAAAGTCACAGTAAAGTGACTTTGTAAATGGTCCAAGTCGGACCGAAACGTCGTCGTAAGCTTCTCTCTTTTATGTGCGGGTTATTTGTGTGCCTTGACCTAGTGAGGTCAGACACGTTACTGCGTCCAACCTAGTAGCTAGTCGGGTCCATTTCACACCCACCCACACCCACTCATAAGACCATAAGAACATAAGAAAGAACACCTCAGCAGGCCCACTGACCCACGCGAAGCAGGTCCATGTCCCCCTCACCCCGGATTAGCCCAATGACCCACCTAGTCAGGTCACTTCCACTTAAGGAAGGAGCACGGCATCAGACCTAGTAGCACAAGCTAGTCAGGTCCAACTCACACCCACCAACACCCATTCATGTATTTATCTAACCTATTTTTAAAACTACACAACGTTTTAGCCTCAATAACTGTACTCGGGAGTTTGTTCCACTCATCCACAACTCTATTACCAAACCAGTGCTTTCCTATATCCTTCCTGAATCTGAATTTCTCCAGCTTGAAACCATTGCTGCGAGTACTGTCTTGGGTGGAAATTTTCAGCACGCTATTTACATCCCCTCTATTTATTCCTGTTTTCCATTTATACACCTAGATCATATCCCCCCTAATTCTACGCCTTTCTAGAGAGTGCAGATTCAGGGCCCTCAGTCTATCTTCATAGGGAAGATTTCTGATACATGGGATCGTCTTTGTCATCCTCCTCTGTACGTTTTCCAGAGCATTTATATCCATTCTGTAATACGGTGACCAGAACTGAGCAGCATAGTCTAAATGAGGCCTAACCGAGGATATATAGAGTTGAAGAACAACCTGAGGACTTCTATTATTTATACTTCTAGATATGAAGCCAAGAATTCTGTTAGCTTCATTGCGAACACTTATGCACTGTTGTCTTGGTTTTAGATTACTGCTAACCAGAACTCCTAAATCCTTTTCGCAATCAGTAGTATTAAGATCTACATTATTTAGTTTATATGTGGCATGGTTATTTTCCTGTTCAACATTTAGAACTTTGTATTTGTTTATATTAAACTGCATCTGCCACTTCTCCGACCATTGCATCAGTCTATTCAAATCATCCTGAAGTGCTCTAGTGTCCTCATTTAGTATTAACTGCTTTGGGAATATGTTTCCATATGTTCTTTTTATGACATTGAAAGGCAGCAAAAACACGTAGTACACACAACCCATCATTAATCTCTGGATTAAATGTACATTGGCTTCCTCGCAGTTTCTTGGGATATTCCACATATGATCCTACTTGTGCTCTGAATTCTACCTTGACATATTCGATATTTTAAAGATTCGATTTGATATATGATCCAACCAGGTCCTTCCTGATCTTGCAACTCTGTCTCATATCTTTCTAATATCGTTCCCACCCAACGATCAAATACTTCAGAGATTTCCTTTTCACTTACTAACTCAAACGCTAAATTTATCACAAATTGTCCATTCTGATCATCACCCGATGTATTCTGCTTAAGAGTTTTTATGACTATAATCGGATGGATTCTGAGTGACATTGCCACAGGTGATCTATCATACATATCTTGCATCTGACCTATAAAATAATCCCTATAAGTATGTAAATATAATCTTAACTCTCTGTCATGAGTTGGAGGAACACTATATTTCCTCACTGCATGCCTACCTCTAAAATTCTGGATGTATGTGATAATTTCTGGATTCCTATCAGGCATATTCCCAGCTGCATCATGTGAGGTAGTTGCTCTTCCATCTTCACCTCCACTGTTGTGTGCGATATTACTCCCGGGGACATAAGTATCCACATCCCCAACTGTACCTCCGCGCTGTGAGGTGCTAGCTGAAGTACATGTCCTCTCATCTTCATTAACGATGGCAGAAATATCCATATTCTCGGTCGCACCTCCAAGCTGTGCGTCATTACTCTCGGTTTCACTCACAATATCAGAAGTACCAGGTGTATTTCCTGCGGAGGAAAAGTATATCCATATTTCAATTAACAGAACGAAATTTTTCACTGTTCTCAGTTTTACATTAATAGAACAAAATCTTTCACTGCTCTCTATGGGTACCCCTTAAAATTTCTCGTTTTCAATTAATAGAGAAGAAAGTTGTCTGGTAAGAACCACCAACACCTGTAAGGCTCAAATTAACAGGACAAATATTTTCGGGTAATAGAAACATTATGACAAAAGTATAAGGTACTGGTTTCAGTTTTATATTAACAAGAATTCATCAATAGAACAAAATCTTTCACCTCCAAAAATTTTTTACATGATACGACAAAATGTTTGACCTCAATCATCCTCTAAAAGGCACTGGTCACAATTTGGATACTTACCAACGATCGTCTTCTTATCGACAATTTCCTCTTCACTAATTCTTCCATGTAATTCTCGTATATTCTTCTCTTATCCTGTCTTAAGAATTTCACTCATTAACATACTTTTCCAGTAAGAATTTCACTCATATGAATTTCACTCTTAACCCCCAAAAATTTCAGTTATATCATTAATTATTCCACTAGTTAAATAATATTTGTTTTACCACATATCAAGAGTTAAGATTTCTAAGTACAGTGTGTCTTTCTTCAGGATGCTGCGTGTGGATTCACCGCTGGAAGACGAGGTCAGCCACGCTTGATGAGTGGAAACACAATCCTCGCTCTGAGAATCTCCGTGACCTTATATGGTTCACACCCAAATTATTAGGCCACGATTTTTATACAACCCCACTCCCCGATAAAAATCTCTTTATTGCCCAGACCACCTGTGTCCCCTTGTACTAAAATTTGGTGGTCACAAACTTCACACTCAGTGCGTATCTGATAAAATCTCTTTACTGCCCAGACCAACTGTATCCTTTTGTACTAAAATTTGGTGAGGTCACAAGTCAGACAGATGAGCGACATTTCTTGGCACTCGTCTGTCTGATAGAAATCACATACCCATTTGCGAATTTGATAAAATCTCCTTACTGAACACCTGGGTCAATTGGTGGTCTCTTGTTATCGTAAAGAATCTAATTTTTGGTGAGGTAGTCCCGGTCGGTGACAGGACGCTGCTCTGCGCTCCATCGTTAACTTAGCTGATATATATCTTGAAAACCCATTAACACTCGCAGTATACAAGTCATCTCTATGGTATACACAATCTCTCTCGACAGTACAATGAACCTGAAAGCATACACATGTACTGATGTTGTTATATTTCGTTATCCGGCAAGGATTATCATCGCCGGTTATTCGAATAGTGGCAAATCTTATTTCTCATCAAAATTAATGAAGTTATACCATGACAAATTTCATAACATTTATAATATGTGGGATGACACCTCATCCCTTAGAACAAAATTCAGAGATATCTCATAAATTAACATTAAGTAAAGATATTATCGACCCGCAGAATGTCATTGCATCACCCGATGAAAATACAATAATTATTGTTGACGACCAATTTTTAAAGGCTGGTAACAGTGAAATTACTCTTGAATGTTTTACTAAAGGTAAATGCGAGGGACGGTTGCAGGGTTGTTATGAGAGGGGTGCTGTGGAAGGTGTGCATCCAATGGAGGAAATTGAAGCGTTAAAGTGGCAGATAAGAGATATGCACAATGAGAGATTTGATGAGGCAAGGGTGCAAGGTGGGTTAGAGGAGGCGATTTGGGGTGACAGGCCGTCAGCCTGTGTGTTACGGGGCCAGCAGAGACGCAGGTTGGCAATGGAGATTGATAAGCTGGTAGTACACGAGAACTTAGGTGGGTATACGAAGGGTCAGGAGTTGCGAACTACTGAGGGTATGAGTGGTTTTATGGATAGTTGGTTTGGAAAATATTTGCGGAGTGTAGGAGTGAACGGTGAGGATTTAGAAAGATTGGGAGAGAATGTATCTTGTGTGCTGAGTGGAAGTGATCGTATGGCATTGGGAGGGGATATTGAAGAGGGTTAGGTATGGAGAGCTTTGGAGAATATGGCGAGAGGTAAAGCGCCAGGTATAGATGGGTCACCTTGTGAATTCTATGTAAAGCATTGGAGTGTGTTGAAGGATTTTTTAGTGAACCTGATGAATGTGATGAAAAGTGAGGGGAGGATGGGTGAGTTGCAGCGTACTGCAGTAGTAGTATTGATTCCAAAAGGGGAAGGCCCTACTACAGTGCAGAACTACAGGGCGTTTTCGTTATGTGCTGATTATAAGATATTCACAAAAATCTTGGGGAACAGGCTGAAGTGCGTGATAGAGTTGTTGCGAGAGGTCAGTATGGGGTGCCTGGGAGGACGATGTATGAGGGACATGGAATAATAAAAGATTTTGTGGAAAGTATGGAGGGGGAGAATAAAGGGGGGGGGGGAGGTGTCTTAGCATTGGATTGGCAGGCTGCGTATGATTGCGTAGAACGAGAGGCACTGTGGCATATCTTACGGAGGCAGGGTTTTGGGGAAGAGATGGTGCGTTGGATTGAGACTTTGTATAATAGGGTAGGTGTACGTGTGCAGGTGAATGGGAAATTGGGAGAGTGGATTTCAATGGGTAGAGGCATAAGGCAGGGTTGTCCTCTGTCTCAACTGTTGTTTGCTTGTATACAGGACCCTTTTTACAGGGCAGTGGGGAAATGTTTAGGGGTGGATCGTGGTGTGGAGAATGGAGGGATGGGAATAATAGGGTATGTGGATGATACAACAATTCTAATGAGCAGGGAGGAAAGTTTACATGAGGTGGAGGATGTAATTGGTGGTTTTGAAGGAGTTACAGGTTTAAAAGTGAATGTGGAGAAATCGAAATTATTGGTCTTAGGGAATTGGGTAGGGAGGGCGCGATGGGAAACAGCTGTGCGTTGGTGTGTGGTGGATAGACTAAAGGTGTGTGGGATAATTTATATGGGGAATGCCGGGGAGGCACGGATGGTTAATTCTGGGAGGGCAGTGGATAGGTTGGTGGGTAGGTTTTGAGACCCATGTATTTGACGATACATCAACGTGTAATAGTGGTGAATGTAATGTTATATAGTATGGTCTGGCATGTGGCAGCAGTATATCCGTTGGCAGGACCGGACATAACTAGAATCCTAAAAAAGGTTTTTCGTTATATATGGGGTTCTGGGTGTGACTGGTTGGGTAGGAGTGTTATGCTACCGGTCGACAAAAGTGGATTGGGTTTAATAGATATAAGATTAAGGGTTAAGTGTATATATTTGAAGAGGGGGTTTCTCCGAGTGGAAGGTCGTGTGGGGAAGGGTGTGCAAGCATTATATGAGGAGGCACGAAGGTGGTGGGTAGGATCAGATGAAAGAGTGTGAGGATGTGCTGCGAGCTTTATTGTATGTTAGAGATCCGTCTAGGATACGGGTAGGTGTTCTGGAGCGTGCTGTAGGGGTGAGGGTGATTGCGAATGTTGAGGGCATATACTCAATGTATGCATGGGGAGACATTTGGGTAAGGTTGCGGTTGGTGCGCATCAGACCGCGAGTGAGAGAGGTAATGTTTCGTTTCCTTCATGGAATATTGCTGTCTGGTGTGGTGCTTCGGGAGAGAGGGTTGATGGTGGAGGACGTATGTAGGGCGTGTGGGGATAGGGAGACAGCTTTTCATGTAGTATATTTTTGTAAAAATTTGGAGTGTATACGGGAGTGGATAGGTGGGATTTTGAGGAGGGTGGGTGGGGGAGGGCTATCGGTATTAAGGGCATTGAGTTTAGATGTGGGAGGTGTGGAAGAGTCTGTGCAGCGTGCTTTGGTGTACATCATAACGGATTTTGTTTTCGTATCATGGGCCATGAGGGGTAATGGGGATTGGGTGGTGCGAAAGAAGGTATTGGCTGCAACAATGTACAAAACACTTAGTCGTAATAGGGGGATATACGGAAGTAGATGGGAAAGGGCTTTTCCTGAAGGATATCGAAGTATGAATGTCAGAGGTTTGTTGGCGGAGTGAGAAAAAAAAAAAAGGGGGGGGGGATGTGTTAGGAATTTCAGGGGTTGCACCGGGCTCGTCTCAGAATTTGGGAACGTATGAGGAGTTCCTTGATATGGTGTGAAATGGCAGCGTAGTTGTGGAGTGTGTTTTAAGTAAGTTTGTGGTGGTTCGTAAGGGAAAAGTTGTTAAGATTTTTATGGACATGGAAATGAGCAATATTTGTGTGAATGTGAAAAGTATACGGTCATACTCAGGCTGGTTTACTGATGTATGTAATGGATAAGTTAAATTTGGAATAGGTTGTAATGTATTATCAGGACTGGTGGTTGTATTAAAGCAAAGGACATGCGGGCGTGATAAATGTCTGTGTACCAAAAAATACTGCTAATAATGAGATAATGTAATGTGTGTGATTTTTATCATACATTAAGTGTATATAGCAGTATGTAAGAGAGAATTTCATGTACTCAGTATGGGTTGTATATTAGTATTCGGTGAAGTTCAATGAATATTATTGACGTGATGGGTATATAAGGACGTGTTCATGTACAATGTGTTAAGTAGGGTTAGGATGGTGAGACAAGTAATGCTGCGGTCTGTAGAATAAGAATATAGTACTTGTTTAAGTTAATGTTTAATAGTAATGACTATGTATATTTTATTATATGGTAGAAGAAGTTTGTTACTTAAAAATGGAAATTATATTTTAAGAATATTACTAAATATACGTGATTGTGTAAGTTCGCTTGTAGGATGATGTAGTGTTAGTTCGCTTGTAGGATGATGTAGTGTTTGTTCGCTTGTAGGATGATGTAGTGTTTGTTCGCTTGTAGGATGATGTAGTGTTTGTTCGCTTGTAGGATGATGTAGTGTTTGTTCGCTTGTAGGATGATGTAGTGTTTGTTCGCTTGTAGGATGATGTAGTGTTTGTTCGCTTGTAGGATGATGTAGTGTTTGTTCGCTTGTAGGATGATGTAGTGTTTGTTCGCTTGTAGGATGATGTAGTGTTTGTTCGCTTGTAGGATGATGTAGTGTTTGTTCGCTTGTAGGATGATGTAGTGTTTGTTCGCTTGTAGGATGATGTAGTGTTTGTTCGCTTGTAGGATGATGTAGTGTTTGTTCGCTTGTAGGATGATGTAGTGTTTGTTCGCTTGTAGGATGATGTAGTGTTTGTTCGCTTGTAGGATGATGTAGTGTTTGTTCGCTTGTAGGATGATGTAGTGTTTGTTCGCTTGTAGGATGATGTAGTGCTTGTTCGTTTGTAGGATGATGTAGTGTTTGTTCGCTTGTAGGATGATGTAGTGCTTGTTCGCTTGTAGGATGATGTAGTGCTTGTTCGTTTGTAGGATGATGTAGTGTTTGTTCGCTTGTAGGATGATGTAGTGTTTGTTCGCTTGTAGGATGATGTAGTGTTTGTTCGTTTGTAGGATGATGTAGTGTTTGTTCGCTTGTAGGATGATGTAGTGTTTGTTCGCTTGTAGGATGATGTAGTGCTTGTTCGTTTGTAGGATGATGTAGTGTTTGTTCGATTGTAGGATGATGTAGTGTTTGTTCGCTTGTAGGATGATGTAATGTTTGTTCGTTTGTAGGATGATGTAGTGTTTGTTCGTTTGTAGGATGATGTAGTGTTTGTTCGCTTGTAGGATGATGTAGTGCTTGTTCGCTTGTAGGATGTAGTGCTTGTTCGTTTGTAGGATGATGTAGTGTTTGTTCGCTTGTAGGATGATGTAATGTTTGTTCGTTTGTAGGATGATGTAGTGTTTGTTCGCTTGTAGGATGATGTAATGTTTGTTCGCTTGTAGGATGATGTAGTGTTTGTTCGCTTGTAGGATGATGTAGTGTTTGTTCGCTTGTAGGATGATGTAGTGTTTGTTCGCTTGTAGGATGATGTAGTGTTTGTTCGCTTGTAGGATGATGTAGTGTTTGTTCGCTTGTAGGATGATGTAGTGTTTGTTCGCTTGTAGGATGATGTAGTGTTTGTTCGCTTGTAGGATGATGTAGTGTTTGTTCGCTTGTAGGATGATGTAGTGTTTGTTCGCTTGTAGGATGATGTAGTGCTTGTTCGCTTGTAGGATGATGTAGTGTTTGTTCGCTTGTAGGATGATGTAGTGTTTGTTCGCTTGTAGGATGATGTAGTGTTTGTTCGCTTGTAGGATGATGTAGTGTTTGTTCGCTTGTAGGATGATGTAGTGTTTGTTCGCTTGTAGGATGATGTAGTGTTTGTTCGCTTGTAGGATGATGTAGTGTTTGTTCGCTTGTAGGATGATGTAGTGTTTGTTCGCTTGTAGGATGATGTAGTGTTTGTTCGCTTGTAGGATGATGTAGTGTTTGTTCGCTTGTAGGATGATGTAGTGTTTGTTCGCTTGTAGGATGATGTAGTGTTTGTTCGCTTGTAGGATGATGTAGTGTTTGTTCGCTTGTAGGATGATGTAGTGTTTGTTCGCTTGTAGGATGATGTAGTGTTTGTTCGCTTGTAGGATGATGTAGTGTTTGTTCGCTTGTAGGATGATGTAGTGTTTGTTCGCTTGTAGGATGATGTAGTGTTTGTTCGCTTGTAGGATGATGTAGTGTTTGTTCGCTTGTAGGATGATGTAGTGTTTGTTCGCTTGTAGGATGATGTAGTGTTTGTTCGCTTGTAGGATGATGTAGTGTTTGTTCGCTTGTAGGATGATGTAGTGTTTGTTCGCTTGTAGGATGATGTAGTGTTTGTTCGCTTGTAGGATGATGTAGTGTTTGTTCGCTTGTAGGATGATGTAGTGTTTGTTCGCTTGTAGGATGATGTAGTGTTTGTTCGCTTGTAGGATGATGTAGTGTTTGTTCGCTTGTAGGATGATGTAGTGTTTGTTCGCTTGTAGGATGATGTAGTGTTTGTTCGCTTGTAGGATGATGTAGTGTTTGTTCGCTTGTAGGATGATGTAGTGTTTGTTCGCTTGTAGGATGATGTAGTGTTTGTTCGCTTGTAGGATGATGTAGTGTTTGTTCGCTTGTAGGATGATGTAGTGTTTGTTCGCTTGTAGGATGATGTAGTGTTTGTTCGCTTGTAGGATGATGTAGTGTTTGTTCGCTTGTAGGATGATGTAGTGTTTGTTCGCTTGTAGGATGATGTAGTGTTTGTTCGCTTGTAGGATGATGTAGTGTTTGTTCGCTTGTAGGATGATGTAGTGTTTGTTCGCTTGTAGGATGATGTAGTGTTTGTTCGCTTGTAGGATGATGTAGTGTTTGTTCGCTTGTAGGATGATGTAGTGTTTGTTCGCTTGTAGGATGATGTAGTGTTTGTTCGCTTGTAGGATGATGTAGTGTTTGTTCGCTTGTAGGATGATGTAGTGTTTGTTCGCTTGTAGGATGATGTAGTGTTTGTTCGCTTGTAGGATGATGTAGTGTTTGTTCGCTTGTAGGATGATGTAGTGTTTGTTCGCTTGTAGGATGATGTAGTGTTTGTTCGCTTGTAGGATGATGTAGTGTTTGTTCGCTTGTAGGATGATGTAGTGTTTGTTCGCTTGTAGGATGATGTAGTGTTTGTTCGCTTGTAGGATGATGTAGTGTTTGTTCGCTTGTAGGATGATGTAGTGTTTGTTCGCTTGTAGGATGATGTAGTGTTTGTTCGCTTGTAGGATGATGTAGTGTTTGTTCGCTTGTAGGATGATGTAGTGTTTGTTCGCTTGTAGGATGATGTAGTGTTTGTTCGCTTGTAGGATGATGTAGTGTTTGTTCGCTTGTAGGATGATGTAGTGTTTGTTCGCTTGTAGGATGATGTAGTGTTTGTTCGCTTGTAGGATGATGTAGTGTTTGTTCGCTTGTAGGATGATGTAGTGTTTGTTCGCTTGTAGGATGATGTAGTGTTTGTTCGCTTGTAGGATGATGTAGTGTTTGTTCGCTTGTAGGATGATGTAGTGTTTGTTCGCTTGTAGGATGATGTAGTGTTTGTTCGCTTGTAGGATGATGTAGTGTTTGTTCGCTTGTAGGATGATGTAGTGTTTGTTCGCTTGTAGGATGATGTAGTGTTTGTTCGCTTGTAGGATGATGTAGTGTTTGTTCGCTTGTAGGATGATGTAGTGTTTGTTCGCTTGTAGGATGATGTAGTGTTTGTTCGCTTGTAGGATGATGTAGTGTTTGTTCGCTTGTAGGATGATGTAGTGTTTGTTCGCTTGTAGGATGATGTAGTGTTTGTTCGCTTGTAGGATGATGTAGTGTTTGTTCGCTTGTAGGATGATGTAGTGTTTGTTCGCTTGTAGGATGATGTAGTGTTTGTTCGCTTGTAGGATGATGTAGTGTTTGTTCGCTTGTAGGATGATGTAGTGTTTGTTCGCTTGTAGGATGATGTAGTGTTTGTTCGCTTGTAGGATGATGTAGTGTTTGTTCGCTTGTAGGATGATGTAGTGTTTGTTCGCTTGTAGGATGATGTAGTGTTTGTTCGCTTGTAGGATGATGTAGTGTTTGTTCGCTTGTAGGATGATGTAGTGTTTGTTCGCTTGTAGGATGATGTAGTGTTTGTTCGCTTGTAGGATGATGTAGTGTTTGTTCGCTTGTAGGATGATGTAGTGTTTGTTCGCTTGTAGGATGATGTAGTGTTTGTTCGCTTGTAGGATGATGTAGTGTTTGTTCGCTTGTAGGATGATGTAGTGTTTGTTCGCTTGTAGGATGATGTAGTGTTTGTTCGCTTGTAGGATGATGTAGTGTTTGTTCGCTTGTAGGATGAATGTAGTGTTTGTTCGCTTGTAGGATGATGTAGTGTTTGTTCGCTTGTAGGATGATGTAGTGTTTGTTCGCTTGTAGGATGATGTAGTGTTTGTTCGCTTGTAGGATGATGTAGTGTTTGTTCGCTTGTAGGATGATGTAGTGTTTGTTCGCTTGTAGGATGATGTAGTGTTTGTTCGCTTGTAGGATGATGTAGTGTTTGTTCGCTTGTAGGATGATGTAGTGTTTGTTCGCTTGTAGGATGATGTAGTGTTTGTTCGCTTGTAGGATGATGTAGTGTTTGTTCGCTTGTAGGATGATGTAGTGTTTGTTCGCTTGTAGGATGATGTAGTGTTTGTTCGCTTGTAGGATGATGTAGTGTTTGTTCGCTTGTAGGATGATGTAGTGTTTGTTCGCTTGTAGGATGATGTAGTGTTTGTTCGCTTGTAGGATGATGTAGTGTTTGTTCGCGTGTAGGATGATGTAGTGTTTGTTCGCTTGTAGGATGATGTAGTGTTTGTTCGCTTGTAGGATGATGTAGTGTTTGTTCGCTTGTAGGATGATGTAGTGTTTGTTCGCTTGTAGGATGATGTAGTGTTTGTTCGCTTGTAGGATGATGTAGTGTTTGTTCGCTTGTAGGATGATGTAGTGTTTGTTCGCTTGTAGGATGATGTAGTGTTTGTTCGCTTGTAGGATGATGTAGTGTTTGTTCGCTTGTAGGATGATGTAGTGTTTGTTCGCTTGTAGGATGATGTAGTGTTTGTTCGCTTGTAGGATGATGTAGTGTTTGTTCGCTTGTAGGATGATGTAGTGTTTGTTCGCTTGTAGGATGATGTAGTGTTTGTTCGCTTGTAGGATGATGTAGTGTTTGTTCGCTTGTAGGATGATGTAGTGTTTGTTCGCTTGTAGGATGATGTAGTGTTTGTTCGCTTGTAGGATGATGTAGTGTTTGTTCGCTTGTAGGATGATGTAGTGTTTGTTCGCTTGTAGGATGATGTAGTGTTTGTTCGCTTGTAGGATGATGTAGTGTTTGTTCGCTTGTAGGATGATGTAGTGTTTGTTCGCTTGTAGGATGATGTAGTGTTTGTTCGCTTGTAGGATGATGTAGTGTTTGTTCGCTTGTAGGATGATGTAGTGTTTGTTCGCTTGTAGGATGATGTAGTGTTTGTTCGCTTGTAGGATGATGTAGTGTTTGTTCGCTTGTAGGATGATGTAGTGTTTGTTCGCTTGTAGGATGATGTAGTGCTTGTTCGCTTGTAGGATGATGTAGTGTTTGTTCGCTTGTAGGATGATGTAGTGTTTGTTCGCTTGTAGGATGATGTAGTGTTTGTTCGCTTGTAGGATGATGTAGTGTTTGTTCGCTTGTAGGATGATGTAGTGTTTGTTCGCTTGTAGGATGATGTAGTGTTTGTTCGCTTGTAGGATGATGTAGTGTTTGTTCGTTTGTAGGATGATGTAGTGCTTGTTCGCTTGTAGGATGATGTAGTGTTTGTTCGCTTGTAGGATGATGTAGTGCTTGTTCGCTTGTAGGATGATGTAGTGTTTGTTCGCTTGTAGGATGATGTAGTGTTTGTTCGCTTGTAGGATGATGTAGTGTTTGTTCGCTTGTAGGATGATGTAGTGTTTGTTCGCTTGTAGGATGATGTAGTGTTTGTTCGCTTGTAGGATGATGTAGTGTTTGTTCGCTTGTAGGATGATGTAGTGTTTGTTCGCTTGTAGGATGATGTAGTGTTTGTTCGCTTGTAGGATGATGTAGTGTTTGTTCGCTTGTAGGATGATGTAGTGTTTGTTCGCTTGTAGGATGATGTAGTGTTTGTTCGCTTGTAGGATGATGTAGTGTTTGTTCGCTTGTAGGATGATGTAGTGTTTGTTCGCTTGTAGGATGATGTAGTGTTTGTTCGCTTGTAGGATGATGTAGTGTTTGTTCGCTTGTAGGATGATGTAGTGTTTGTTCGCTTGTAGGATGATGTAGTGTTTGTTCGCTTGTAGGATGATGTAGTGTTTGTTCGCTTGTAGGATGATGTAGTGTTTGTTCGCTTGTAGGATGATGTAGTGTTTGTTCGCTTGTAGGATGATGTAGTGTTTGTTCGCTTGTAGGATGATGTAGTGTTTGTTCGCTTGTAGGATGATGTAGTGTTTGTTCGCTTGTAGGATGATGTAGTGTTTGTTCGCTTGTAGGATGATGTAGTGTTTGTTCGCTTGTAGGATGATGTAGTGTTTGTTCGCTTGTGGGATGATGTAGTGTTTGTTCGCTTGTAGGATGATGTAGTGTTTGTTCGCTTGTAGGATGATGTAGTGTTTGTTCGCTTGTAGGATGATGTAGTGTTTGTTCGCTTGTAGGATGATGTAGTGTTTGTTCGCTTGTAGGATGATGTAGTGTTTGTTCGCTTGTAGGATGATGTAGTGTTTGTTCGCTTGTAGGATGATGTAGTGTTTGTTCGCTTGTAGGATGATGTAGTGTTTGTTCGCTTGTAGGATGATGTAGTGTTTGTTCGCTTGTAGGATGATGTAGTGTTTGTTCGCTTGTAGGATGAAGTAGTGTTTGTTCGCTTGTAGGATGATGTAGTGTTTGTTCGCTTGTAGGATGATGTAGTGTTTGTTCGCTTGTAGGATGATGTAGTGTTTGTTCGCTTGTAGGATGATGTAGTGTTTGTTCGCTTGTAGGATGATGTAGTGTTTGTTCGCTTGTAGGATGATGTAGTGTTTGTTCGCTTGTAGGATGATGTAGTGTTTGTTCGCTTGTAGGATGATGTAGTGTTTGTTCGCTTGTAGGATGATGTAGTGTTTGTTCGCTTGTAGGATGTAGTGTTTGTTCGCTTGTAGGATGATGTAGTGTTTGTTCGCTTGTAGGATGATGTAGTGTTTGTTCGCTTGTAGGATGATGTAGTGTTTGTTCGCTTGTAGGATGATGTAGTGTTTGTTCGCTTGTAGGATGAATGTAGTGTTTGTTCGCTTGTAGGATGATGTAGTGTTTGTTCGCTTGTAGGATGATGTAGTGTTTGTTCGCTTGTAGGATGATGTAGTGTTTGTTCGCTTGTAGGATGATGTAGTGTTTGTTCGCTTGTAGGATGATGTAGTGTTTGTTCGC
The DNA here is from genome assembly GCF_038502225.1 of Cherax quadricarinatus. Taxonomy (NCBI): domain Eukaryota; kingdom Metazoa; phylum Arthropoda; class Malacostraca; order Decapoda; family Parastacidae; genus Cherax; species Cherax quadricarinatus. The sequence goes on along the minus strand of NC_091302.1, from coordinate 38,232,053 downwards.
TTGTAGGATGATGTAGTGTTTGTTCGCTTGTAGGATGATGTAGTGTTTGTTCGCTTGTAGGATGATGTAGTGTTTGTTCGCTTGTAGGATGATGTAGTGTTTGTTCGCTTGTAGGATGATGTAGTGTTTGTTCGCTTGTAGGATGATGTAGTGTTTGTTCGCTTGTAGGATGATGTAGTGTTTGTTCGCTTGTAGGATGATGTAGTGTTTGTTCGCTTGTAGGATGATGTAGTGTTTGTTCGCTTGTAGGATGATGTAGTGTTTGTTCGCTTGTAGGATGAATGTAGTGTTTGTTCGCTTGTAGGATGATGTAGTGTTTGTTCGCTTGTAGGATGATGTAGTGTTTGTTCGCTTGTAGGATGATGTAGTGTTTGTTCGCTTGTAGGATGATGTAGTGCTTGTTCGCTTGTAGGATGATGTAGTGCTTGTTCGCTTGTAGGATGATGTAGTGCTTGTTCGCTTGTAGGATGATGTAGTGTTTGTTCGCTTGTAGGATGATGTAGTGCTTGTTCGCTTGTAGGATGATGTAGTGTTTGTTCGCTTGTAGGATGATGTAGTGTTTGTTCGCTTGTAGGATGATGTAGTGCTTGTTCGCTTGTAGGATGATGTAGTGCTTGTTCGCTTGTAGGATGATGTAGTGCTTGTTCGCTTGTAGGATGATGTAGTGTTTGTTCGCTTGTAGGATGAATGTAGTGTTTGTTCGCTTGTAGGATGATGTAGTGTTTGTTCGCTTGTAGGATGATGTAGTGTTTGTTCGCTTGTAGGATGATGTAGTGTTTGTTCGCTTGTAGGATGATGTAGTGTTTGTTCGCTTGTAGGATCATGTAGTGTTTGTTCGCTTGTAGGATCATGTAGTGTTTGTTCGCTTGTAGGATGATGTAGTGTTTGTTCGCTTGTAGGATGATGTAGTGTTTGTTCGCTTGTAGGATGATGTAGTGTTTGTTCGCTTGTAGGATGATGTAGTGTTTGTTCGCTTGTAGGATGATGTAGTGCTTGTTCGCTTGTAGGATGATGTAGTGTTTGTTCGCTTGTAGGATGATGTAGTGTTTGTTCGCTTGTAGGATGATGTAGTGTTTGTTCGCTTGTAGGATGATGTAGTTTTTGTTCGCTTGTAGGATGATGTAGTGTTTGTTCGCTTGTAGGATGATGTAGTGTTTGTTCGCTTGTAGGATGATGTAGTGCTTGTTCGCTTGTAGGATGATGTAGTGTTTGTTCGCTTGTAGGATGATGTAGTGTTTGTTCGCTTGTAGGATGATGTAGTGTTTGTTCGCTTGTAGGATGATGTAGTGTTTGTTCGCTTGTAGGATGATGTAGTGTTTGTTCGCTTGTAGGATGATGTAGTGTTTGTTCGCTTGTAGGATGATGTAGTGTTTGTTCGCTTGTAGGATGATGTAGTGTTTGTTCGCTTGTAGGATGATGTAGTGTTTGTTCGCTTGTAGGATGATGTAGTGTTTGTTCGCTTGTAGGATGATGTAGTGTTTGTTCGCTTGTAGGATGATGTAGTGTTTGTTCGCTTGTGGGATGATGTAGTGCTTGTTCGCTTGTAGGATGATGTAGTGTTTGTTCGCTTGTAGGATGATGTAGTGTTTTTTCGCTTGTAGGATGATGTAGTGTTTGTTCGCTTGTAGGATGATGTAGTGTTTGTTCGCTTGTAGGATGATGTAGTGTTTGTTCGCTTGTAGGATGATGTAGTGTTTGTTCGCTTGTAGGATGATGTAGTGTTTGTTCGCTTGTAGGATGATGTAGTGTTTGTTCGCTTGTAGGATGAAGTAGTGCTTGTTCGCTTGTAGGATGATGTAGTGTTTGTTCGCTTGTAGGATGTAGTGCTTGTTCGCTTGTAGGATGATGTAGTGTTTGTTCGCTTGTAGGATGATGTAGTGTTTGTTCGCTTGTAGGATGATGTAGTGTTTGTTCGCTTGTAGGATGATGTAGTGTTTGTTCGCTTGTAGGATGATGTAGTGTTTGTTCGCTTGTAGGATGATGTAGTGTTTGTTCGCTTGTAGGATGATGTAGTGTTTGTTCGCTTGTAGGATGATGTAGTGTTTGTTCGCTTGTAGGATGATGTAGTGTTTGTTCGCTTGTAGGATGATGTAGTGTTTGTTCGCTTGTAGAATGATGTAGTGTTTGTTCGCTTGTAGGATGATGTAGTGTTTGTTCGCTTGTAGGATGATGTAGTGTTTGTTCGCTTGTAGGATGATGTAGTGTTTGTTCGCTTGTAGGATGATGTAGTGTTTGTTCGCTTGTAGGATGATGTAGTGTTTGTTCGCTTGTAGGATGATGTAGTGTTTGTTCGCTTGTAGGATGATGTAGTGCTTGTTCGCTTGTAGGATGATGTAGTGTTTGTTCGCTTGTAGGATGATGTAGTGTTTGTTCGCTTGTAGGATGATGTAGTGTTTGTTCGCTTGTAGGATGATGTAGTGTTTGTTCGCTTGTAGGATGATGTAGTGTTTGTTCGCTTGTAGGATGATGTAGTGTTTGTTCGCTTGTAGGATGATGTAGTGTTTGTTCGCTTGTAGGATGATGTAGTGTTTGTTCGCTTGTAGGATGATGTAGTGTTTGTTCGCTTGTAGGATGATGTAGTGCTTGTTCGCTTGTAGGATGATGTAGTGTTTGTTCGCTTGTAGGATGATGTAGTGTTTGTTCGCTTGTAGGATGATGTAGTGCTTGTTCGCTTGTAGGATGATGTAGTGTTTGTTCGCTTGTAGGATGATGTAGTGTTTGTTCGCTTGTAGGATGATGTAGTGTTTGTTCGCTTGTAGGATGATGTAGTGCTTGTTCGCTTGTAGGATGATGTAGTGTTTGTTCGCTTGTAGGATGATGTAGTGCTTGTTCGCTTGTAGGATGATGTAGTGTTTGTTCGCTTGTAGGATGATGTAGTGTTTGTTCGCTTGTAGGATGATGTAGTGTTTGTTCGCTTGTAGGATGATGTAGTGTTTGTTCGCTTGTAGGATGATGTAGTGTTTGTTCGCTTGTAGGATGATGTAGTGTTTGTTCGCTTGTAGGATGATGTAGTGCTTGTTCGCTTGTAGGATGATGTAGTGCTTGTTCGCTTGTAGGATGATGTAGTGTTTGTTCGCTTGTAGGATGATGTAGTGCTTGTTCGCTTGTAGGATGATGTAGTGTTTGTTCGCTTGTAGGATGATGTAGTGTTTGTTCGCTTGTAGGATGATGTAGTGTTTGTTCGCTTGTAGGATGATGTAGTGTTTGTTCGCTTGTAGGATGATGTAGTGCTTGTTCGCTTGTAGGATGATGTAGTGTTTGTTCGCTTGTAGGATGATGTAGTGCTTGTTCGCTTGTAGGATGATGTAGTGCTTGTTCGCTTGTAGGATGATGTAGTGTTTGTTCGCTTGTAGGATGATGTAGTGCTTGTTCGCTTGTAGGATGATGTAGTGCTTGTTCGCTTGTAGGATGATGTAGTGTTTGTTCGCTTGTAGGATGATGTAGTGCTTGTTCGCTTGTAGGATGATGTAGTGCTTGTTCGCTTGTAGGATGATGTAGTGTTTGTTCGCTTGTAGGATGATGTAGTGTTTGTTCGCTTGTAGGATGATGTAGTGTTTGTTCGCTTGTAGGATGATGTAGTGCTTGTTCGCTTGTAGGATGATGTAGTGTTTGTTCGCTTGTAGGATGATGTAGTGTTTGTTCGCTTGTAGGATGATGTAGTGTTTGTTCGCTTGTAGGATGATGTAGTGCTTGTTCGCTTGTAGGATGATGTAGTGCTTGTTCGCTTGTAGGATGATGTAGTGCTTGTTCGCTTGTAGGATGATGTAGTGTATGGAAGTGAGGTGGAACGAATCATTTGTTATATTATACTGTGTTTAGTTTTTCTGTGGTGAGGTGTGGAGATTGTTATTTTCTAACCTTTATTTGTTTCGTAATTTATTGAGGTGTTATGTATTATGTATTTGATATGAAGTTTAATATACAACAATAATAAGTGTGTAAAGAATTTTTGGATAATTGAGAATGTCTTCGTACATACAGTTTTATGTAAAATGTAAATACCTGTGACATTCTTTGGGTTATATTGTATATTGTGTTTATGGTAGCAATTTTGGATATAATAAACCCACCTGTATATGAAGCCGTGGGCTGTCTTTAGTTTAGTTCTTATGTATAAGTTTAGTGCTAAGGTGGGGAATGTGGAGTTCTCTTTTGTTATATATAATGGATACGTTTCATTGCTTACATTGTCTACATGTATAATTGTGTATTGCGTTTTTCAATAAAATATATAAAAAAAATCACAATTTCTACAACACGACATACAGAAAAAACCATAACCACCACCACCACTATTACAACCCAGGATTCCAAATGGCCTGTTACCCCGGGTGTAATGGGAGCAAATAAACACAGTAGAAAAAGTTTAGACTTATATTATCCTTCACCAGTTTAGAACAGCAATATGTACACTATGTACAGTGATAAGTATAGTGCACTCCACGGTAAGCAAAGCAGAAATAGAAGCCACAAGATAGCAGACCGTGCTTCAACCAGCTCTAGAATGGGAATGACAAGGGCAGACAGGAGAGCGGTACCCACATAACCTCTGCGATTGCCAAAACCATCTTCTTATTGGCTAGAACCTGGTCACTAGTTGAACGACGGGGCCCCATCATCAACTCTTAGCAACCTGGTTCGCTGGTTGGGGGAGATAGCCTGTAAATGAGGGTGTGTACATGCGCCGAATAAAGGTTACGTACTCTTTGCATGCCACACCCCCACCCCGAGAAGGCTCAGGATTAGGCTGCCACCTCCCAGTGGTAACCGTGCCGCCATGGCACAAAATAATGGGACCGCCTTTCCTCTCCACCATCCAACTCTTAGATAGAGCTCAGCTTTTCTTGTGACCAAAAGCCAAACCCTAAACTTAGAGTGAGACAGCAGTCAGATAGGCTAGCATAGGTCCAAGATACAGGCGGACGGTAGCCCGCATCCCCTCACTAAAAAAAACCCCACAACAGGGGATAAAAAAAAGAGCATGAAAAGGGGTTACCACAAATAACATCCTAACCTAAATAAAATATTATACTCTAGATAAAGAGTCTGCCAACATTTTCTTTGCCGGCAATATATTTAATGGATAGATTATATGGTTGCAGCCTTAGCGTCCAGCGCATAAGCCTTGTGAGTGGGGCCGCAGCCGCAGCAAGCAGCAACAAGGCTGCTCCTACATCTTGCCGTCCCCTGGGCCTATCCGAACTCCAGTGATGGCCAAGTTGGCAAGTACTGCTGCAACAGCATGCAAGGAACCTATAGTGACATAAAAACTGACGGTGACGACAACGAAATGGACTAAATATGACAAAAGAGGGACCGGCATTCAAGTACCAGACCTGCTGCCAGACGTGAACCAGACATGAGACGTTTTCCACTACAATGAAATAACTGACCTCCATATCAACTGCACCAGTGTTTAACGGGAAGACAACATGGCAGAAAACCTGATCAACTAAATCTCCAAGGAAATGACAGGTCTGTAGGACTTTTTTCTTCAGTGCCAAACGAGGGAAAGAATTGAGCATTTAAACATGGCTGACCGGCATCCAAACAGCCGCTACTGCCAGACGTACAACTAGCGAAGTGAAATTCTCATCTTTACTGACGTTCATCTGTTGACAGTAGCATCATATCTGTACCACCATCATATCACCTGTACCAGTGCTAACGAGAGGGAAACACAGGAGACATCGTCAAATCAACAGTACAAAACTCCAAGGTTATAGGTCGGATATCCCTCAGTGCCAGTCGTGAGAAAGAAGTGAATAGTTAAACAGTCAAGGTTAATGTTTTAGTAGCTGACCTATATTCAGCTGACCAGTGTACAGTGAGAGAATCATAGCAGAAAACGCCAAATATATCTATAAACTCAAGGAAAGTCAGGTTGTAGGTGGCGTTACTCCCCTCAGTGTTTTAAAAATGGCTGAGTCAGCAAAACAGGTCAGGCAGTCAACAACACCACACAACCCCCGATAAATGGAACTGAGGGGGATTTGGAAGGATAAAACCATGGATTAAACCTTTCTGATCTACCAGAATGGAAAGGAGTTAGAAGTTAATTGGGGAAGCCAGACTGTGAAGTGAGATGGGAAGGGGAGTGTGTATTAAGGGGTTAATTGTAAGGGTTTTGTGAAGTTAAGGGAAAAGTGAGCAGTGAAGAGGGTTTTTGAAGAGGAAATTTTACTAGTAATTCAGTGGTGATTGCTAAAGCAGATACTAAGTGTACTAGGGACTGGAAAAGAGAAATAAATATTGTATATGAGTAAAAGAGCGAAGAGTGAAAATGGCAGGCATTAGGGGGGTACAGGCTGCCATAATTATATTTATATTTCTTCTTCAATTCCATGAAGAAAGAAATCAGTCATGGGGGTTGGAAAAGGTGAATGGAGTAACAGCGCCCTGGACAGTAAAAGCCCAACAGTTGCCATCCTACCAGAAAAGTAAATGTCACTATCGCCGCAAGGTATGGCAACACCGCATACCTAAACAAAAACAGTGGCACACAGCTCTTATTGTAGCGCTCTTAAGTGGTGATATCCAAATTAATCCAGGACCTCAAACTATTGTGCAGAGGCAAAACAGACAGATAAATGACGGCAATAATGACGGTCTAGCAGCTAGGAATGATAACCTTAACTCCATATGTAATGCATACATAGGTCAATGTGAGACAATACAGCCATTATTATCTCAAACACTACCAAACAGGTGCATACACTGTACTAAAGTACGCATGAAAAACAGAAAAGGCACCTTATGTAAAATGTGTAAGGGGTGGGTGCATGATGGATGTATGTACAATTATAGCAACGGTGCCAGAATTCATTTTGTGTGTAACAAATGCACTTTGGCACAGTTACCCTTTAGCAGTGATGACATTGATTTACCAAATTTTAAAACAAATGCCCCATTGCCATATATTGATGATTATGATTGTTTTATGAAAACAGGCCTTCACTTTATTCATGTCAATGCAAGATCACTTCTTCCTAAATTGGCAGAGATTAGGATTCTAGCTAACAAAATTAGGGCGGCAGTTATAACCATCTCTGAATCTTGGTTGGATGATACGGTGACTGACGACGAGGTCAAAATAGATGGTTACAATATAAAACGCTTAGATAGGAACAGAAAGGGTGGTGGAGTATGTGCCTACATTAGAAATGACTTAGCTTACAACCCAAGACCTGATTTAAATAACAATAAACTGGAGATTCTATGGTTTGAAGTGCTGCTTCCTAAGACCAAACCCATCTTAGTAGGAACTAGTTACCGCCCTCCTACCCAGGACCAGTTCTTAGAAGACTTTTCCAGAGTCTTGTCCGGAGTTGAAAACAATTGCGAGACAATAATACTGGGCGACTTCAATATCTGTTTTCAGCAGCAAAATAACGGGCTATGCAAAAGGTATAAGCAAATTCTAGGATTAAATAGTTACACTCCAACCCGGATCACACAGTTCTCAGCCACCCTAATTGACCACATACTTTGTAACCGCTCTGAGAACATTAGTCAGTCAGGCGTCATTACCACAGGTCTTAGTGATCATTTCATCATTTACTGCACCAGGAAAATAACTAGGGATAGGATAGGCCTACACAGGACAATAAAAATGAGGTCAACTAGAAACTACAGTAAAGAAACACTGGTAAATAGGCTACACAATTGTGACTGGACAGAGATAACAAGTTGCACGGACGTAAACGATGCCTGGGAAAAATTCAAAACAATGTTCACTACCATCCTTGATAATATTGCACCAGTTAAAGAGGTTAGGATTAAACGAAGAACTGAACCCTGGATGAATACTGAGATATTAGATAATATGAAATTCAGAGACCAGCTGCTAAAAAGATTTAAAGCAAACAGACAGGATATTGCAGCACTAAATGAATTCCAAAGGGTGAGGAACAGAGTACAGAGACTTATAAAAGGAGCAAAGGCAAAGCACTACTGCTCAAAAATTGAAGAGTATAAGCATAACCCCAGAAAGCTCTGGCAACAACTAAAACAGTTGGGGTATAGCCATAAGCCAGTAGATAGGTCTAACATAGTACTCACTATCGATAATGAGGTATGCCACGAAACATCTAAGGTGGCAAATTGCTTTAATTCATACTACACATCTGTTGCATCAACACTAGTAAGTAAACTACCAGCTGCATCAAATACCTTTAACACAGACTCTGATAAGTTTCAAACATACTATACCAATAAAGGGGTAACCCCAAACAGTTGTCAACTAGTAAGTGTATCTCATGACTTTATTCAAAAAGAACTAAGCAGGTTAAACCCAACTAAGAGCACAGGCCCTGATAACATCCCGTCTAAGTTCCTAAAAGATGGTGCTTCTGAACTGTCAATCCCTATTGCTCACATAATAAATCTATCAATCACCACTAATACAGTACCGGAGGGGTTCAAGGAGGCCAGAGTTACTCCTATCTTCAAGAAAAATAGTAGGTCTGATGTAAGCAACTATAGGCCTGTTAGTATACTCAGTATAATATCTAAAATTCTAGAGAGGGCGGTGTATTCTCAAGTAGTTAAGTACCTTAATGACAACAACATTCTCCATAGCTATCAATCGGGCTTTAGAAGATCCTACTCAACCGACACCTCCCTTATTAATCTGATGGATTACCTGAGAACTGAAATGTCAAAGGGGAACCTCATAGGCATGGTAACCTTAGACCTGCAAAAGGCCTTCGATACTGTCAACCACAATATATTATGTAATAAACTTCAAACTATCGGTATAGGTTCTGTAGACTGGTTTAAGTCCTACCTTAGCAACAGGAGACAAATAGTCAAAATCAACAAAACAGAATCAGAACCCCTGCCGATAACATGTGGAGTTCCCCAAGGTAGTATTCTGGGTCCCTTATTATTCTTATGTTATGTCAATGATATGCCTATCAGTGTCAAGTGCAAACTCCTACTGTATGCAGATGACAGTGCTCTGTTAGTGTCAGGTAAAGACCCACAAGATATTGCTAATGTTTTAACACTGGAACTGGAGTCCTGCAGCAAATGGTTAGTAGACAACAAACTATCATTACACCTAGGGAAAACTGAAGCCATTCTCTTTGGCACGAAACAAACTGAGAAGGGTAAATAATTTTAATGTTCAATGTAATGGGGAGCCCATCACTTTGGTTTCATCAGTAAAATATTTGGGAATCCCCTTTGACCCATGCATGTCAGGAGAATTGATAGGGAACAGTGTAGTAAAGAAAGCGAATGCCAGACTGAAGTTCCTGTATAGACAAGCACAGTGTCTACCTACTGAGGCTCGCAGGACTATGTCTAGCCCTTATACAATGCCATATGGATTACGCTTGCTCTTCTTGGTACTCTGCCTTGACAAAAAAACTGAAAGATAGACTGCAAATCACCCAGAACTAAATCGTAAGATTCATCCTGGGGCTGGGACCAAGAGAACATGTAGGCCAGGATGAATTACAGCAGTTGGATATGCTGAATGTTGAAGACAGAGTAAAACAACTGAAGCTAAATCATGTTTATAAAATTGCTCACAAGCAATGTCCAGAATATCTTGCTGTCAATTTTGTCAAGGCTGGGAACCAAAGCAATCATAGAACTAGGGGGAGAGAGCACAACTTTGTAGTACCCACAGTCAGTGGCCAGGCTTCAAACACCTTTTATTGTACAGCAATAAAGGAATGGAACAGACTACCCGCACATGTCAAAGCCAGTCATAGCGTGAACCAGTTCAAGAAGAGTGCCAAAAGGTGTCTGATGAATGTAGCTACAGAAAGGGAGGGGAATGATTTTCTATTTTTTAGCTAACATACGTGTAAATTTTACCTTATTCCTTGTAATGACCCTCGTATTGTAGATAGTCTTAATGACCTTGGTGTCGCAGATAGTCTTTTTAGTATGATAATAAGATGTTATCTTCATTGTAGAACAATAAGAAAATATTATAACCTTTATACTATAATAATAAGGTAAAAGGACCCCAATGGAAATAAGTCACTCTGTCTGACTTTTTTGGGTTATCCTAGGTTCTCTACACATATGCTGCTATATATGATAATTCTATGTAACTGTATTTGTGTATACCTGAATAAACTTACTTACTTACTTGGAGATATACTAGAGGATTGTGATCACTGTAGACTGACCACCTGCGATGTCTGGCCCACATAAGCATCGAAATGCTCCAAAGCCAGTACAAGCGCGAGGGCTTCTTTTTCAATGGTAGAGTAAGCCCTCTGATGTGGCTGGAACTTGGCTGAAAAGTATGCTACAGGCTGCAACTCGTTGTTCCCGATTTGTAATAGTACTGCCCCAACCCCAGACTCACAAGCATCAACCTGTAATGAAAAAGGTTTGGAGAAGTCTGGAGACAAGAGAATGGGTGCAGTACACAATAGTCTTTTTGCTTTATTAAAAGCAGTGTTACAGTCTGAGGTCCAATTAAAGGGAACTTTTTGACTGGTAAGAGAGGTAAGAGGGGCTACAATATCTGAGAAATTCTTACAGAATCTTCTGTAAAATCCTATCATGCCTAGGAAACGTTGAAGAGATTTCCTATCATGAGGAACTGGATAATCTTTAATAGAAAGAACTTTAGCAAGTTTAGGTGCAACTTTACCACTATCTACTTCATGGCCTAGAAAAGTGACAGTGGCCTGGCCAAAGGAAGATTTAGATAAATTAACTGTTAAATGGGAACTCTTAAAGGTCTCAAACAGAGCCTTAAGTCTAAGTAGGTGTTGATCCCAAGTATCAGACACCACAACAATATCACCTAGGTACGCTGCCGTGCCTTCAAGTCCTTTAATAGCCTGATGGATAAGTTTCTGGAATGAAGAGGGGGAATTTTTCATTCCGAAGGGTGTAACTGTATTGATAATGACCTCCTGGAATTACGAAGGCAGAGATTTCCTTCGCCTTATCTGTCAAAGGTACCTGATAGTAGCCTTTGAGGAGATCTAATTTGGACACAAAAGTAGCCTTACCCACAAAGTCAATTACGTCATCCAGACGAGGAAGAGGGTAAGCATCTGTAATTGTGACCTCGTTCACTTTACGGTAGTCTGTACACATACGAAACCCTCCATCAGCCTTCACAAGGATGCACGGTGAAGCCCATGGACTAGATGACTCCTCCACTAAACCATGCTTTAACAAAAATTCTACTTCCTGCTGAAGTAGCCTTTGCTTTTCAGGATTAGCTCTGTAGGGGGAGAGTTTAATTGGTTTAGAGTTTCCCACATCTACATCATGGTAACCTAACGTACATTTTTTCGGCACATCCGAAAAAATATTAGGATATGACTGTAGAAGCTCAGTTAAATTTGTTGCTTGCGTTTCAGATAATCTCTCCATTAAAGGGCTAGGATCCTTGAGGAGGACAGAATTTGAAAGTTTAATATTAATTTCAGAGATAGAGTGCAAAGAGTCAGAGTTGTCCTCAGAGGTAGAGGACAGTTATCACTGGGACTTTATCTGGTGTATGGAAGTACTTTAACTGATTAATGTGGTAAGTTTTAGTTTTTGAGGTCTTATAAATGGGAGCTACCACATAATTTACATCAGATAATCTACTTACAATCTGCATAGGTCCCGTAAATCTAGCTTTCAAGGTGTGGCCAGGTATAGGTTCCTGCACCAACACCTTGTCTCCTGGATGGAAGGAGCGGAATTGTGCACTTCTGTCATACCTCTGTTTCATCTTGCTCTGAGCTGTCTTTAGGTTAGCCTTGGCTAACTGACGTGCCACCTGCAACCTTGAAGACGGATTGTAGAGTGTTGAGCTAACGTCTTCTCCCATCCATCCTTCTTTGAGCACCCGAAGAGGACCTCGTACATTGTGCCCAAAGATCAGCTCAAAAGGACTATACCCTGTAGACTCTTGCACCGTTTCTCGTACTGAGAACAGCAACAAAGGTAGTGATTCATCCCAGTCTGTAGGAAAGTGCATGCAAAAACTTCTCATCATTGTTTTTAATGTCTGGTGGAATCTTTCCAAGGCGCCTTGGGACTGAGGATGATAGGCAGTGGATAAGTTGTGGATTATCCCTAACCTAGTTAATACTTCCCTAAATGCTTTGGCAGTGAAGTTAGTACCTTGATCACTTTGAATAGTTTTAGGAATGCCAAAACAAGAAATGAATTTTGTTAAAGCTTTGAGAATAGCTTTAGTATTAATACTACGCATGGGAATTGCTTCAGGGTATCTCGTTACTTTATCCATAATCGTAAATACTGATTTCCAGATTTTGACCTAGGTAGTGGACCTGCACAATCTATAATTAAATCTGCAAAAGGTTCTCCATCAGCAGGTATAGGTTGGAGAGGTGCAGGTTTAATGGAATGTCCAGGTTTTCCAACTCGCTGACATTCTCGGCAACACCTAATATGATTCTTCACGTCTTTCTTTAATTTTGGCCAATAAAATTCTTTTGTGATTCTATACAAGGTTTTTGTAATTCCTAAGTGACCTCCTAATGACGTATTATGAGCTATATTTAATATTTGAGGTCTATACTTTGTTGGAACTACTAACCTGTTAAACAATTGCCGGCCCTCTATCTCCTTACCAGTCTCAGTGCAGATCAAATAATCGTTTTTAACTTCATACTTGACCGGATGACCCAAAGAGGATTTACCCATGGCTGCCTCAAAAGCGAATTTTAAAGAAGGGTCCTTTCGTTGTTCCTCCCGGAAGGACAGTCCCTCGGGCATGGAAACAGACATCTGGCAATCCTGCAACCTGGGAACAGGAAGGCTTGATCGGGGTCTGTTCACTTGATTTACGAGGCTCCGGCCGGTGTGCCTCGTAAAACAACGTGGCTATTCCGAGATCGGAGTCGTCCAAGGATAGGTCAACATTCTCTCCAGACAACCCTTGGGATGTTGCCCGAGTTATGGCCAACACCGGAGAAGAATTAATCATTATAGGTTCAGGACACGAACTAACAGTCGTAATGTTATTACCCAGTAATAACACTGCGTCTTTCATGGGGAATCCTTTTGAGACACCTACAGTCAAGTACCCAGTGTAATATTTGCACTGTACATAAATTTTATGCAAAGGAACAGAATATATAGCTCCTCCAAATGCTTCCAATAAAACAGAGGAATTCAAAGAAGTATTCTCTGAAAGGGGTAATATTCCCTCTCTTACAAGCGAGCAATATGCTCCAGTATCTCTAAAGGTCTTTACTTTAGTTGTTTCTGAGTTTTCCTGAAGGGAAATAAGACTTTTGCAATAATAAGGGGCCATACCTTTTTCTACTTCTCTAGGGGACATGTTACTAGGGATATTAGAGATTTTCCCAATGGGTTGGGGTTTATGGGGGCAGTTGGGACTGATGTGACCTACTTTATTGCACCTGAAGCAGACGACAGGCTTGCCCTTTACTCTGTTGACGTTGCAAATGGTGTCGTTCTGGCTGGTGTCTCTCTGGATACTGTTGTCGAGATGCACCACGAGTAGTTTGCCTCTCCGCAGGTGGACCATATGTTGAGAAGCGTGGCTCACCAGGTGACTTAGTTGGCTGACGTAGACGTTCTCCCTCCGGCTGGCACTTCATTCTCCAAGGTTGACGATCTCTGCTGATGCCAGGCTGTTGAAAAGAGAGACGGGACCGCTCGGACAAGGAGCGGTTAGTTTCGAAGGTATCAGCCAACCTGGCTGCCTCCAATGCAGTGGTTAAGTCACGATCCTGCAGAAAGACTCGAACCTCTGGTCCCACAGACTCCAGCAGGTTATCAATCAGAATAAGCTGCACCAGCTCCTCAAAGGTAGAGACACCACTTGCTTTATACCAGCTGGTAAAAAGCTTTGGTTTGCTGTCTCACAAAGTCCACTAGGGATTGACCAAGCTGTCGTCTGCCCAGCTTAAAATTTTTGCAGTATTTGGCTGGGATACATGTATATGCTCCCAACACTGTGGTCTTCACTACTTGATAATCAGAAAATTCAGCGTCATTTAATACTGACGTAAATTCCTGTGCCTTACCCGATAATGCTGTATGAACCAACGATGCCCAATGCTGTTCCGGCCACCTCAAGGCTCGAGCCTGATTTTCGAAGCTTTCGAAAAATTGCTCTGGTTCGGCCTCATTGAAGCGGGGAACAAACTGTACTGCTTTTTGTAAACTAAAATCATTTACATTATTATTATTATTATTATAATCAAGGGGGAAGCACTAAACCCGTAGGATTATACAGCGCCTATGGGGGGATGGAAGGCATTCAGGCTTAATTCAGGGAACTGGAGCACAGATCCAATTCCCTAGATCAAGAGCCCCTCACCAGCGTCAAGGAGCCTTCGTTGAGGGGTAAAATCATTTACAGAATGCGAAAACTGCCTCCTTTCTCTTTCCCTATCAAATTCTTCCCTTGCGAATGCTCTGTTCCCTAGTTTGCTCAAGATTGATTTTTGCTAGCTCAAGTGCCAACGACGCTGATTCACCTTGAGACAACCCAGCTGCACTATACTGACCATTTTGCTCCGTAGGTGTATCATCTTCCTCCTGCGAGAACATAGTAGTTTTTGCCCTAGCTCCCGTAGAGGGAGGAGTCTGATGTGCCATCTCTTCTTCTATAAGTTTGTCAGCAATCAGTGAACGCAGTTGTGCAGCTGTGAGAGTGCGTTTGTATGTAATGCCAATGGAACGAGCAATTTGCCAACAACGCTGTAGGGACAATTTAGGTAGGTTATGCAAAGTATATGCCGACACCAGACGTCTGACTCGTCTAGGTGGCATAAGTTATTCGCTATGCACAGTACGATTGCAGAATACCCCAACGTAACACGTTAATTTGCAGAACACGCTTAGCTATGCACAGTATGATTGCAGAATACGCATACAAGCAAAGCTGACTGCAAAATTCTCCACACCGAACAGGCTAGTAACAACTGACACGCAAAATTTGTAAAGCAATGCCAGACAGCAAGCTGCACAATGTTCCTGCTACGAGCTTCACCCTAAGCTCAACCGTTTCTCTAAGTCCAGCTCAACTCTCGGACAGGCTACCCATATTACAACCCAGGATTCCAAATGGCCTGTTACCCCGGGTGTAATGGGAGCAAATAAACACAGTAGAAAAAGTTTAGACTTATATTATCCTTCACCAGTTTAGAACAGCAATATGTACACTATGTACAGTGATAAGTATAGTGCACTCCACGGTAAGCAAAGCAGAAATAGAAGCCACAAGATAGCAGACCGTGCTTCAACCAGCTCTAGAATGGGAATGACAAGGGCAGACAGGAGAGCGGTACCCACATAACCTCTGCGATTGCCAAAACCATCTTCTTATTGGCTAGAACCTGGTCACTAGTTGAACGACGGGGCCCCATCATCAACTCTTAGCAACCTGGTTCGCTGGTTGGGGGAGATAGCCTGTAAATGAGGGTGTGTACATGCGCCGAATAAAGGTTACGTACTCTTTGCATGCCACAACCACCACCACTACCACCACCACCACCACCACCACCACTACCACCACCACTACCACCACCACCACTACCACCACCACCACCACCACCACCACCACCACCACCACCACCACTACCACCACCACCACCATCACCACCACAACCACCATCACCACCACAACCACCATCACCACCACTATCACCACCACCATTACCACCACCTCCACCACCAACACCACCACCACCACCACGACCATCACCACCACCACCACCACCACCACCACCACCACTACCATCACCACCACCATCACCACCACCACGCCCACCACCACCACCACCACTACGACAACTAATCCAAACACCACAATAACCATCATCTCTGTTCCTACTACCTCCAGTCCTACAATCACAACAATCACCACAACGACCACCATCACAACGGTCACCACAAATACCATTACCACAGTTATCCTCACCACTACAACCAGTAGCACCACCACCTACAAACTACTATTACTACCTTCATTCCAACCACTATAACCACAACTACAATCCGAGCCACAACCTGCACCACCAATACCGTCACAAACACCTTCACGACCACAACCAAAACCAGCACGGGAACCACCACTACATCCAGTCCAACCACCACCACTGCCACCATCACAACCACTACCACCACCATCAGAACCACCTCCACCACCACCATCACCACCACCACGACCACGACGACCACCACCATCACCACCACCACGACCACCACCACCACCATCTCCACCACAGGCAAGCTCACAACCACATCGAGCCCCGCCAATTCAACCACCACCACCACCACTACCATGACAACTACCACACCCATCTCCATCACCACAATAAGGAAAACTACCTCCGTATCCAGCCCTTCTAACACCAACAACAACTTGACAACCCCTCCATCCAGCACAACAACCACAACCACAGCCCACCTCACCACCACTAGCACCACAACCCCCAGCAGGAGCACTAATAGCACCTCTACCACTACCACAACTACTGGAAACTCTACCACCACTAACAAGACTACCAGTCCCACCACCACAACCATCACTACTACCACCACTAAGACTACCAGCCCCACCACCACAACCATCGCTACTACCACCAGCATTGTCCTGTGAACACGTGGTTACTGGGTGACTGTGAACACGTGGTTACTGGGTGACTGTGAACACGTGGTTACTGGGTGACTGTGAACACGTGGTTACTGGGTGACTGTGAACACGTGGTTACTGGGTGACTGTGAACACGTGGTTACTGGGTGATTGTGAACACGTGGTTACTGGGTGACTGTGAACACGTGGTTACTGGGTGACTGTGAACACGTGGTTACTGGGTGACTGTGAACACGTGGTTACTGGGTGACTGTGAACACGTGGTTACTGGGTGACTGTGAACACGTGGTTACTGGGTGACTGTGAACACGTGGTTACTGGGTGACTGTGAACACGTGGTTACTGGGTGACTGTGAACACGTGGTTGCTGGGTGACTGTGAACACGTGGTTACTGGGTGACTGTGAACACGTGGTTCCTGGGTGACTGTGAACACGTGGTCGCCAGTTAACTGGAAGAAGATAGGAGACATATATTATTTTTAAGAGAATTTATCTTCATTTTCTGGGTTACTTGAGAATTGTTCCAGCCACGGTATTGTGGGTTGTGAATTGTTCCAGCCACGGTATTGTGGGTTGTGAATTGTTCCAGCCACGGTATTGTGGGTTGTGAATTGTTCCAGCCACGGTATTGTGGGTTGTGAATTGTTCCAGCCACGGTATTGTGGGTTGTGAATTGTTCCAGCCACGGTATTGTGGGTTGTGAATTGTTCCAGCCACGGTATTGTGGGTTGTGAATTGTTCCAGCCACGGTATTGTGGGTTGTGAATTGTTCCAGCCAAGGTATTGTGGGTTGTGAATTGTTCCAGCCACGGTATTGTGGGTTGTGAATTGTTCCAGCCACGGTATTGTGGGTTGTGAATTGTTCCAGCCACGGTATTGTGGGTTGTGAATTGTTCCAGCCACGGTATTGTGAGTTGTGAATTGTTCCAGCAACGGTATTGTGGGTTGTGAATTGTTCCAGCCACGGTATTGTAGGTTGTGAATTGTTCCAGCCACGGTATTGTGGGTTGTGAATTGTTCCAGCCACGGTATTGTGGGTTGTGAATTGTTCCAGCCACGGTATTGTGGGTTGTGAATTGTTCCAGCCACGGTATTGTGGGTTGTGAATTGTTCCAGCCACGGTATTGTGGGTTGTGAATTGTTCCAGCCACGGTATTGTGGGTTGTGAATTGTTCCAGCCACGGTATTGTGGGTTGTGAATTGTTCCAGCCACGGTATTGTGGGTTGTGAATTGTTCCAGCCACGGTATTGTGGGTTGTGAATTGTTCCAGCCACGGTATTGTGGGTTGTGAATTGTTCCAGCCACGGTATTGTGGGTTGTGAATTGTTCCAGTCACGGTATTGTGGGTTGTGAATTGTTCCAGCCACGGTATTGTGGGTTGTGAATTGTTCCAGCCACGGTACTGTGGGTTGTGAATTGTTCCAGCCACGGTATTGTGGGTTGAAAATTGTTCCAGCCACGGTATTGTGGGTTGTGAATTGTTCCAGCCACGGTATTGTGAGTTGTGAATTGTTCCAGCCACGGTATTGTGAGTTGTGAATTGTTCCAGCCACGGTATTGTGAGTTGTGAATTGTTCCAGCCACGGTATTGTGAGTTGTGAATTGTTCCAGCCACGGTATTGTGGGTTGTGAATTGTTCCAGCCACGCTATTGTGAGTTGTGAATTGTTCCAGCCACGGTATTGTGGGTTGTGAATTGTTCCAGCCACGGTATTGTGGGTTGTGAATTGTTCCAGCCACGGTATTGTGAGTTGTGAATTGTTCCAGCCACGGTATTGTGAGTTGTGAATTGTTCCAACCACGGTATTGTGAGTTGTGAATTGTTCCAGCCACGGTATTGTGGGTTGTGAATTGTTCCAGCCACGGTATTGTGGGTTGTGAATTGTTCCAGCCACGGTATTGTAGGTTGTGAATTGTTCCAGCCACGGTATTGTGGGTTGTGAATTGTTCCAGCCACGGTATTGTGAGTTGTGAATTGTTCCAGCCACGGTATTGTGGGTTGTGAATTGTTCCAGCCACGGTATTGTGGGTTGTGAATTGTTCCAGCCACGGTATTGTGGGTTGTGAATTGTTTCAGCCAAGGTATTGTGGGTTGTGAATTGTTCCAGCCTAGGTATTGTGGGTTGTGAATTGTTCCAGCCACGGTATTTTGGGTTGTGAATTGTTCCAGCCACTGTATTGTGGGTTGTGAATTATTCTAGCCACTGTATTGTGTGTTGTGAATTGTTCTAGCCACGGTATTGTGGGTTGTCAATTGTTCTAGCCACGGTATTGTGGGTTGTCAATTGTTCTAGCCACGGTATTGTGGGTTGTCAATTGTTCTAGCCACGGTATTGTGGGTTGTCAATTGTTCTAGCCACGGTATTGTGGGTTGTCAATTGTTCCAGCCACGGTATTGTGAGTTGTGAATTGTTCCAGCCACGGCATTGTGAGTTGTGAATTGTTCCAGCCACGGTATTGTGAGTTGTGAATTGTTCCAGCCACGGTATTGTGGGTTGTGAATTGTTCCAGCCACGGTATTGTGGGTTGTGAATTGTTCCAGCCACGGTATTGTGAGTTGTGAATTGTTCTAGCCACGGTATTGTGGGTTGTGAATTGTTCCAGCCACGGTATTGTGGGTTGTGAATTGTTCCAGCCACGGTATTGTGAGTTGTGAATTGTTCCAGCCACGGTATTGTGAGTTGTGAATTGTTCCAGCCACGGTATTGTGAGTTGTGAATTGTTCCAGCCACGGTATTGTGGGTTGTGAATTGTTCCAGCCACGGTATTGTGGGTTGTGAATTGTTCCAGCCACGGTATTGTGAGTTGTGAATTGTTCCAGCCACGGCATTGTGAGTTGTGAATTGTTCCAGCCACGGTATTGTGAGTTGTGAATTGTTCCAGCCACGGTATTGTGGGTTGTGAATTGTTCCAGCCACGGTATTGTGAGTTGTGAATTGTTCCAGCCACGGCATTGTGAGTTGTGAATTGTTCCAGCCACGGTATTGTGAGTTGTGAATTGTTCCAGCCACGGTATTGTGGGTTGTGAATTGTTCCAGCCACGGTATTGTGGGTTGTGAATTGTTCCAGCCACGGTATTGTGAGTTGTGAATTGTTCCAGCCACGGTATTGTGGGTTGTGAATTGTTCCAGTCACGGTATTGTGGGTTGTGAATTGTTCCAGCCACGGTATTGTGAGTTGTGAATTGTTCCAGCCACGGTATTGTGAGTTGTGAATTGTTCCAGCCACGGTATTGTGAGTTGTGAATTGTTTCAGCCACGGTATTGTGAATTGTGAATTGTTCCAGCCACGGTATTGTGAGTTGTGAATTGTTCCAGCCACGGTATTGTGGTTTGTGAATTGTTCCAGCCACGGTATTGTGGTTTGTGAATTGTTCCAGCCACGGTATTGTGGTTTGTGAATTGTTCCAGCCACGGTATTGTGAGTTGTTCAAGCCACTTTATTGTGGGTTGTGAATTGTTCCAGCCACGGCATTGTGGATTGTGAATTGTTCCAGCCACGGTATTGTGGTTTGTGAATTGTTCCAGCCACGGTATTGTGGATTGTGAATTGTTCCAGCCACGGTATTGTGAGTTGTGAATTGTTCCAGCCACGGTATTGTGGGTTGTGAATTGTTCCAGCCACGGTATTGTGGGTTGTGAATTGTTCCAGCCACGGTATTGTAGGTTGTGAATTGTTCCAGCCACGGTATTGTGGGTTGTGAATTGTTCCAGCCACGGTATTGTGAGTTGTGAATTGTTCCAGCCACGGTATTGTGGGTTGTGAATTGTTCCAGCCACGGTATTGTGGGTTGTGAATTGTTCCAGCCTAGGTATTGTGGGTTGTGAATTTTTCCAGCCAAGGTATTGTGGGTTGTGAATTGTTCCAGCCTAGGTATTGTGGGTTGTGAATTGTTCCAGCCACGGTATTTTGGGTTGTGAATTGTTCCAGCCACTGTATTGTGGGTTGTGAATTGTTCCAGCCACGGTATTGTGGGTTGTGAATTGTTCTAGCCACGGTATTGTGGGTTGTCAATTGTTCTAGCCACGGTATTGTGGGTTGTCAATTGTTCTAGCCACGGTATTGTGGGTTGTCAATTGTTCTAGCCACGGTATTGTGGGTTGTCAATTGTTCTAGCCACGGTATTGTGGGTTGTCAATTGTTCTAGCCACGGTATTGTGAGTTGTGAATTGTTCCAGCACTGGTATTGTGAGTTGTGAATTGTTCCAGCCAGGGTATTGTGAGTTGTGAATTGTTCCAGCCAGGGTATTGTGGGTTGTGAATTGTTCCAACACTGGTATTGTGAGTTGTGAATTGTTCCAGCCAGGGTATTGTGGGTTGTGAATTGTTCCAGCCAGGGTATTGTGGGTTGTGAATTGTTCCAGCCAGGGTATTATGGGTTGTAAATTGTTCCAACACTGGTATTGTGAGTTGTGAATTGTTCCAGCCAGGGTATTGTGGGTTGTAAATTGTTCCAGCCAGGGTATTGTGGGTTGTGAATTGTTCCAGCCAGGGTATTATGGGTTGTAAATTGTTCCAGCACTGGTATTGAGTTGTGAATTGTTCCAGCCAGGGTATT
Organism: Cherax quadricarinatus; assembly: GCF_038502225.1. NCBI lineage: Eukaryota > Metazoa > Arthropoda > Malacostraca > Decapoda > Parastacidae > Cherax > Cherax quadricarinatus. The sequence continues at coordinate 38,210,918 of NC_091302.1, read as the reverse complement.
GTGGGTTGTAAATTGTTCCAGCCAGGGTATTGTGGGTTGTAAATTGTTCCAGCCAGGGTATTGTGGGTTGTGAATTGTTCCAGCCAGGGTATTGTGGGTTGTGAATTGTTCCAGCCAGGGTATTGTGGGTTGTAAATTGTTCCAGCCAGGGTATTGTGGGTTGTGAATTGTTCCAGCCAGGGTATTGTGGGTTGTGAATTGTTCCAGCCAGGGTATTGTGGGTTGTGAATTGTTCCAGCCAGGGTATTATGGGTTGTAAATTGTTCCAGCCAGGGTATTGCGGGTTGTGAATTGTTCCAGTCAGGGTATTGTGGGTTGTAAATTGTTCCAGCCAGGGTATTATGGGTTGTAAATTGTTCCAGCCAGGGTATTGTGGGTTGTAAATTGTTCCAGCCAGGGTATTATGGGTTGTAAATTGTTCCAGCCAGGGTATTGTAGGTTGTGAATTGTTCCAGCCAGGATATTATGGGTTGTAAATTGTTCCAGCCAGGGTATTGTGGGTTGTAAATTGTTCCAGCCAGGGTATTGTGGGTTGTAAATTGTTCCAGCCAGGGTATTATGGGTTGTAAATTGTTCCAGCCAGGGTATTGCGGGTTGTGAATTGTTCCAGTCAGGGTATTTTGGGTTGTAAATTGTTCCAGCCAGGGTATTATGGGTTGTAAATTGTTCCAGCCAGGGTATTGTGGGTTGTAAATTGTTCCAGCCAGGGTATTATGGGTTGTAAATTGTTCCAGCCAGGGTATTGTGGGTTGTGAATTGTTCCAGCCAGGGTATTGTGGGTTGTAAATTGTTCCAGCCAGGGTATTGTGGGTTGTAAATTGTTCCAGCCAGGGTATTGTGGGTTGTGAATTGTTCCAGCCAGGGTATTATGGGTTGTAAATTGTTCCAGCCAGGGTATTATGGGTTGTAAATTGTTCCAGCCAGGGTATTGTGGGTTGTGAATTGTTCCAGCCAGGGTATTGTGGGTTGTGTATTGTTCTAGACACGATACTGTGGGTTGTGTATTGTTCCAGCCACGATATTGTGGGTTGTGAATTATTCCAGCCACTGTATTGTGGGTTGGGAATTGTTCCAGCCAGGGTATTGTGGGTTGTGAATTGTTCCAGCCAAGGTATTGTGGGTTGTGAATTGTTCCAGCCACGGTATTGTGGGTTGTGAATTGTTCCAGCCACGGTAGTTTGGGTTGTGAATTGTTCCAGCCAGGGTATTGTGGGTTGTGAATTGTTCCAGCCACGGTATTGTGGGTTGTGAATTGTTCCAGCCACGGTATTGTGGGTTGTGAATTGTTCCAGCCACGGTATTGTGGGTTGTGAATTGTTCCAGCCACGGTATTGTGGGTTGTGAATTGTTCTAGCCACGGTATTGTGGGTTGTGAATTGTTCCAGCCACGGTATTGTGGGTTGTGAATTGTTCCAGCCACGGTATTGTGAGTTGTGAATTGTTCCAGCCACGGCATTGTGAGTTGTGAATTGTTCCAGCCTAGGTATTGTGGGTTGTGAATTGTTCCAGCCACGGTATTGTGAGTTGTGAATTGTTCCAGCCACGGTATTGTGGGTTGTGAATTGTTCCAGCCACGGTTTTGTGAGTTGTGAATTGTTCCAGCCACGGTATTGTGGGTTGTGAATTGTTCCAGTCACGGTATTGTGGGTTGTGAATTGTTCCAGCCACGGTATTGTGAGTTGTGAATTGTTCCAGCCATGGTATTGTGAGTTGTGAATTGTTCCAGCCCCGGTATTGTGAGTTGTGAATTGTTTCAGCCACGGTATTGTGAGTTGTGAATTGTTCCAGCCACGGTATTGTGAGTTGTGAATTGTTCCAGCCACGGTATTGTGAGTTGTGAATTGTTCCAGCCACGGTATTGTGGGTTGTGAATTGTTCCAGCCACGGTATTGTGGGTTGTGAATTGTTCCAGCCACGGTATTGTGAGTTGTGAATTGTTCCAGCCACGGTAATGTGGGTTGTGAATTGTTCCAGCCACGGTATTGTGGGTTGTGAATTGTTCCAGCCACGGTATTGTGAGTTGTGAATTGTTCCAGCCACGGTATTGTGAGTTGTGAATTGTTCCAGCCACGGTATTGTGAGTTGTGAATTGTTCCAGCCACGGTATTGTGGGTTGTGAATTGTTCCAGCCACGGTATTGTGGGTTGTGAATTGTTCCAGCCACGGTATTGTAGGTTGTGAATTGTTCCAGCCACGGTATTGTGGGTTGTGAATTGTTCCAGCCACGGTATTGTGAGTTGTGAATTGTTCCAGCCACGGTATTGTGGGTTGTGAATTGTTCCAGCCACGGTATTGTGGGTTGTGAATTGTTCCAGCCACGGTATTGTGGGTTGTGAATTGTTCCAGCCAAGGTATTGTGGGTTGTGAATTGTTCCAGCCTAGGTATTGTGGGTTGTGAATTGTTCCAGCCACGGTATTTTGGGTTGTGAATTGTTCCAGCCACTGTATTGTGGGTTGTGAATTGTTCCAGCCACGGTATTGTGGGTTGTGAATTGTTCCAGCCACGGTATTGTGGGTTGTGAATTGTTCCAGCCACGGTATTGTGGGTTGTGAATTGTTCCAGCCACGGTATTGTGGGTTGTGAATTGTTCTAGCCACGCTATTGTGGGTTGTGAATTGTTCCAGCCACGGTATTGTGGGTTGTGAATTGTTCCAGCCACGGTATTGTGAGTTGTGAATTGTTCCAGCCACGGCATTGTGAGTTGTGAATTGTTCCAGCCACGGTATTGTGAGTTGTGAATTGTTCCAGCCACGGTATTGTGGGTTGTGAATTGTTCCAGCCACGGTATTGTGGGTTGTGAATTGTTCCAGCCACGGTATTGTGAGTTGTGAATTGTTCCAGCCACGGCATTGTGGGTTGTGAATTGTTCCAGTCACGGTATTGTGGGTTGTGAATTGTTCCAGCCACGGTATTGTGAGTTGTGAATTGTTCCAGCCACGGTATTGTGAGTTGTGAATTGTTCCAGCCACGGTATTGTGAGTTGTGAATTGTTCCAGCCACGGTATTGTGGGTTGTGAATTGTTCCAGCCACGGTATTGTGGGTTGTGAATTGTTCCAGCCACGGTATTGTGGGTTGTGAATTGTTCCAGCCACGGTATTGTGAGTTGTGAATTGTTCCAGCCACGGTATTGTGGGTTGTGAATTGTTCCAGCCACGGTATTGTGGGTTGTGAATTGTTCCAGCCACGGTATTGTGGGTTGTGAATTGTTCCAGCCAAGGTATTGTGGGTTGTGAATTGTTCCAGCCAAGGTATTGTGGGTTGTGAATTGTTCCAGCCACGGTATTTTGGGTTGTGGATTGTTCCAGCCACTGTATTGTGGGTTGTGAATTGTTCCAGCCACGGTATTGTGGGTTGTGAATTGTTTCAGCCACGGTATTGTGGGTTGTGAATTGTTCCAGCCACGGTATTGTGGGTTGTGAATTGTTCCAGCCACGGTATTGTGGGTTGTGAATTGTTCCAGCCACGGTATTGTGGGTTGTGAATTGTTCCAGCCACGGTATTGTGGGTTGTGAATTGTTCCAGCCACGGTATTGTGGGTTGTGAATTGTTCCAGCCACGGTATTGTGGGTTGTGAATTGTTCCAGCCACGGTATTGTGGGTTGTGAATTGTTCCAGCCACGGTATTGTGAGTTGTGAATTGTTCCAGCCACGGTATTGTGGGTTGTGAATTGTTCCAGCCACGGTATTGTGGGTTGTGAATTGTTCCAGCCACGGTATTGTGGGTTGTGAATTGTTCCAGCCACGGTATTGTGGGTTGTGAATTGTTCCAGCCACGGTATTTTGGGTTGTGAATTGTTCCAGCCACATTATTGTGGGTTGTGAATTGTTCCAGCCACGGTATTGTGGGTTTTGAATTGTTCCAGCCAAGGTATTTTGGGTTGTGAATTGTTCCAGCCACGGTATTTTGGGTTGTGAATTGTTCCAGCCACGGTATTGTGGGTTGTGAATTGTTCCAGCCACGGTATTGTGGGTTGTGAATTGTTCCAGCCACTGTATTGTGGGTTGTGAATTGTTCCAGCCACAGTATTTTGGGTTGTGAATTGTTCCAGCCACATTATTCTGGGTTGTGAATTGTTCCAGCCACGGTATTGTGGGTTGTGAATTGTTTCAGCCATGGTATTGTGGGTTGTGAATTGTTCCAGCCACGGTATTGTGGGTTGTGAATTGTTCCAGCCACATTATGTCAGCATAGTTGCTGATCCCTGTATTCCCAGTATTATATAGCATAGCATATTAGTATCATCCCTGTGCTTTAGACACGAGATCCCTCGTAGGCCTTTGGCTTTGTGTGACGTCATAGGGATACACATGGGCAGTGATCCCTCTGTCCCGTCCTCACTCGGCGGCAGACCTACAAGGCGTGAACAGGCTTGGCACCGGGCTCCATCTCTCATCTCAGTCTGACAATATATTTACCATCCTACAAGTGTGTCTACTTTCAACCTACGATATCTCCATTTAAGAACCCTTACGATAAATGGTGACAGCGGTGAGCCTGTAATTCTGACGATTACAGCGATTTCTGGAGATAAAGTTTTCGACCAGCAAGACGGCCATTTCGTGTGACCAGTAGGCCTACCGACTACCGAGATTCACCCAGCCAGCTACCTCAAGCCAGCTACTCTACCAGCTTCTACATTATTCACTGGTCAGTCTCTTTGTATTAGTGTTTCCTGCTTTTTTGCATTACTCCCGAGGGGTTGACCCGAGTTTGCAAAATAAGCCAGCTTCCAGTCTGTGGTGGGGGAGTCAGAACACCCGAGTCCAGTCCAGCCTAGCCTACTCCATCCAATTATTTTGCCTGCCAAGCCAGCTTCCACCCCTGCTGTGCTCATCGTGTGAAGTTATCAAGCTATTCTGTGTGAAGGGTTAAGATAAGCCAGCTAGCAACTAACCCAGGTGTCTTACCCCAGTACTCAAGCAAGCCACATGAGTAGCCTTCATCGCTTGTGATTCAAGTTCCAAGCATTCTGAGTGCTCCTTGTCATCCTTGTGGTGTTGTAGTATTTCGTGGGTTTATTCTAAGCCAGCCGGCTTAGAATTATCTTCGCGGCAGTGTGGGTTTTCTCAGTGAGGCTTACGACGTTCAACCCATAAGCCCAGCCACTCATGATCACGTGTGTCGCACCATTGCCGGTCTCAGACGCCTCGCTCAGCCATTACCCACAAACCCAACTACAGTCGGCCATTACAACTCACCTACCTCATCAGTGTTTTGGTGCACTGCTAAGGGTTGTAGCACCATATTTTAAGGACCACATAGGGGGTCATGAGTCTAGAGAACGTGATAGGAGACGATCGTAATCCAAACGCCATACGGAGGAAATGATAATGACCTGTGGGAGTGGAGAAAGCTGTTAACTCTTGGCTGTCCTCGTGAAGAGGGACTTGCCAAAACCCTTGTAACAAGTCTAGGGTCGAGAAGACTTTGTTATCTCCGATATTGCGTAAAAGGTCACCTAGTACAGGAAGTGGGAAACGATCTGGAATGGTTTTCGCGTTTAACTTCCTAAAGTCAATCACCGGGCGCCAAGTGCCATCCTTCTTAGGCACTAGGATCAAGGGCGCATTCCAGGGTGAATTGCTATGTGCAATAACTCCATCATTGAGCATTTGATTGATCAGTTCCTCTGCGACAGCAACTTGTGAATGAGGCATTCTGTACGCAGGTATGTAAATAGGTCTAGTACCAGGTTCAAGTGGAATACGATGGGACAATAAGTTCGTTATACCCATCTTCTCACCTGGTAAGGCAATAGCTTTACGACGTTTGTTCAACAGAGTCAACAAACGCTTGACTTCGTCTGGGAAGTCAGTAGGAGCTAAGTCTTTCTCCTCAACTGGTGAAACAGATTGATCCGGAGAAGTGGATGAGGTCTCCCCGGTAGAAATAGCACCGACCCACTGGTCAGGTGACACGTCATCCTGTACTTGAACAGGGTAAGGATAGTGAACTAGGTCAACGAGGTTGGTATTTGCTCTGAGACGAACACTGTGACCCAAAGTGTTAGCAAGGAGTAAATGGATCTTACTGTCTCTTACAATGTGTAAGGAAGGTTCAACAAATAAACCTTTGACCTTGCAGGAATCACTGTCAACTAGGACGGTATCACCATCTGGAACATTAGGAACAACAACAGACACTCTAGTGAGAGCACTAGCCGCAACAGAGACGTCTTTCTGCAAACGGCATGTGACATCAACAAGAGATGGCATTACTAGTTCCAAGTAATCGTTTTCTGACAAGGCATCCCCTGTGGAAAAACTACTACTCGAACTAGCAGTCATTGCAGGGATAGGCTGTGCACTCAAGGCAGTCTGAGTGTCCTCGGACACTTGAGGCAACGGAACACTATCCTGCAAGTCTGAAGGTATAGGTGGAACACTAATGGGAGTGACAGAATTACCAGTGCCTGACCGCTTGGGTACGCTACTGGAAATTGCATTGGCTTGTAAGGACTTAATGCGTACATCATACTCTGCAGCAGTATGACAGATTTCTGATCCAAGCTGGTAACCCCAGAATGGAACGATTAAGTCATCTATTTGGGCATGCCATCGGTACGGGTCGAGCACAATGCGTAAGTCTCGCATGGAAGCAAATCCCAGAAGAAGGTCACCAGGGAAAGTAATCTGGTCGACAACAAGAAAAGCAGCAGTAAAGTCTCTGCCTTGGATAGTAAAGGTGAGCGAAGTCTGACCTCGGACTCGCAGAAGAGAACCAGCTACTCCACCAAGGAAGGTTACAGTAGTTGGTTCAACGAGGAGGATACGTCGTAACCGCTTCTCTTTAAACAAGCTAGACCTAATGATATTAACTTGCGCACCAGAGTCCATGAACACATGAACGGGCGCATTATGGACAGAAGCTTGTACTAATGGACCAATCGTTGCATTAGAACTCATATGCAAACAGGAAGTTGAGTTATCATCGGAGAAAGCATCTTCTACTTCATCCCCAAATTCCTCTACGTCAGAGACGTGTGAAGCCACATCATCAGCAGGATTGTCATTCTCGAGACTGCTTAAGGCTTCAAAGGAATTGTGAACGGGGATGGCGTACTCATTATCACTTACCGTCACCATTGGGCGGTTTGACTGGGGCGCTCTAATTCCCCCGAATTGGAAGAATGAGCCTGGTTCTGATTAGACTGTGAACCACGCCGTCTGTTTCCTCTCCTGGCTCTGCGGTTGGAACGGCCATGGAAAGATCTAGAGTACCGCATATTGTAGAGCGCATTGCACTCAGATGTATCATGTCCATGAATTCTATGATGAGTACAGTAGGGAAGATCTGACTGGTACTCATCATCAGTACGACGCTTCTTAGGGTAACTGTCATAACAATTACTAGCGATATGACCACGGAAACCACAATTGTAGCAAATTATTTGACTGTGGTTACTGTACGTACTATGGGTGTTACGGGAATGATAGCTCTTAACACTTGCTTTGGATGATGAGCGTGAGTGATTGCGGTTGGGAGGTTTGGTAGTAGCACAAACTAAAGGAGGTACAGGATTGGACAAGGTGTTTGGCATAGACCTACGATAAGGGAAGGATCCCTCGGGACACAAATTTCGTACATGGATTAGAGCTTTAAGCGGTCCCATATTAGCATCTAGCGGACTTGAATTGTACACATACTTAGATGTCGGTGGCATTAGTTGTTTAACGACTCCAAATGCAGCTAATCTGGCAAATCCATCAAGGGCTGGTTTATCACTATCGTTAAGATATCTTGAATTTTGGCCTGCTTTAACAAATGAGGACATTAGGTTATTGAGACGGAGAGCAAACTCCTCTAATGACTCTTCTGGTCTCGGGGCTGTGCAAACTAATTCTTTGAGAACAACGAACGGGTCGGTTTCTCGCACTGGTTCAAGATAATTGCGAATTAACTGTTCATAATCTTGCCACCTGGTCAGATCTTGGAAGTCCTTCATACGAATTAATTTAAATACATTTGAGGCAGCTGAAGAACGGGCTAGACTCTCCTTTCCGATACTTATTAAAAGACTCTCAGATGGGGGACCATCAACTGAAGCGTCAGCTCTGGCTCTAACTGCAGTAAACCAACCTTCAAGGTTGTCTGGGTCACCATTGAATAATGGCATAGCATCATACGGATCACGAGTGATGTTGTGAATTGTTGCAGCCACGGTATTGTGGGTTGTGAATTGTTGCAGCCACAGTATTGTGGGTTGTGAATTGTTGCAGCCACGGTATTGTGGGTTGTGAATTGTTGCAGCCACGGTATTGTGGGTTGTGAATTGTTGCAGCCACGGTATTGTGGGTTGTGAATTGTTGCAGCCACGGTATTGTGGGTTGTGAATTGTTGCAGCCACGGTATTGTGGGTTGTGAATTGTTGCAGCCACGGTATTGTGGGTTGTGAATTGTTGCAGCCACGGTATTGTGGGTTGTGAATTGTTGCAGCCACGGTATTGTGGGATGTGTATTGTTGCAGCCACGGTATTGTGGGTTGTGTATTGTTGCAGCCACGGTATTGTGGGTTGTGTATTGTTGCAGCCACGGTATTGTGGGTTGTGTATTGTTGCAGCCACGGTATTGTGGGTTGTGTATTGTTGCAGCCACGGTATTGTGGGTTGTGTATTGTTGCAGCCACGGTATTGTGGGTTGTGTATTGTTGCAGCCACGGTATTGTGGGTTGTGTATTGTTGCAGCCACGGTATTGTGGGTTGTGTATTGTTGCAGCCACGGTATTGTGGCTTGTGTATTGTTGCAGCCACGGTATTGTGGGTTGTGTATTGTTGCAGCCACGGTATTGTGGGATGTGTATTGTTGCAGCCACGGTATTGTGGGATGTGTATTGTTGCAGCCACGGTATTGTGGGTTGTGTATTGTTGCAGCCACGGTATTGTGGGTTGTGAATTGTTGCAGCCACGGTATTGTGGGTTGTGAATTATTGCAGCCACGGTATTGTGGGTTGTGAATTGTTGCAGCCACGGTACTGTGGGTTGTGAATTGTTGGAGCAGCAGTATTGTGGGTTGTGAATTGTTGCAGCCACGGTATTGTGGGTTGTGAATTGTTGCAGCCACGGTACTGTGGGTTGTGAACTGTTGGAGCAGCAGTATTGTGGGTTGTGAATTGTTGGAGCCACGGTACTGTAGGTTGTGAATTGTTTGGCCCAAATTAGATTCTCTAGACCTAGAGTTTAGACAGTTTATTGTGGCAAGTGTGTGTGTGTGTCTGTGTAGCCCCAAGTTCTGGAATATTTACACATTTAGGGAGCCTTATTTGCAACCGGCCGCGGAAAAGGGGCGGTGACCCCCACAGCCAGTAAGAAAAATGTCGCTTTTGTTCTTGTTTTCCTTGGTAATTTACACATATGTTACATAAGAACATAAAGAAGGAACACTGCAGCAGGCCTACTGGCCCATGCGAGGCAGGTCCAAGTCACCTTCTGGTGTAAACTAGTCGGGTCCAATTCATATCCACTAAGGAAGGAAGGAGCACTGCATCAGACCTACTAGCACCTGTGTTTTGTTGGTGAGGCTGGGCGGTATTGGGGTTGGAAAGTCTTGTATTTACCAGTACAAGTTCTCATATCTGTGACTGGTCCAGAGAGTTGTGCTCCTGTGGAAGTCTGCCATATAGCGAGGCATCACAGATGACAGTCTGCTCAACCAGGCTGATGTTGCTTAGAAAAAAGGCAACCAGCTAACACACGACGATGACTCTCATGAAGCACCGTATAATTCTTTTATAACAACGTTTCGCTTGAGGATAAATCCCGCGCTGAGAGATGTTTCATACACGACCTATATAGCTCTCACTAACTCATCTCCCAGTTTTCAACAAAAGAATTCTGTGATATATCTCAGAATTTTACCGCCTCTTGAATATGTAAATAATTCTTGGTGGCCTTAAATGCTGAGAATAATTCAACCTTTGTGGCATAGATCGCGTCTAATATTCTAATCCCATTTATTCCTCTCCACTGAAACTCTCCCACCCCGTTCAGCTTTGTTTCACTTAAAGCCACTGGCTCCCGAAGGAATGTCGGAGTTGGTACAAATCATACATGTAACCGTGGATCAATACTTATCAAGGTAGTATCACAGTTGATTTCTGTAAAAAATACAAACAGCATTTGAATCGGCGAGGAGTCAGCTGACAGAATGTTTAAAATCTTTTATGTTTACAAACAGGACATGGGTGAATGTTGGAATGAATGTGCCTCATACTGTTTCGATTCATATCAGAGATTACAAGCAACGGAAGACCTTTGGTTATACCACAGTTTTACATATCATCGGGATGATGATATGTAGAGGATTACAAAATAAATCTGTTGTATCAGGAATCTTTCACAGGAAGATTCAGATCCCAGAATCTAAATCTTGAAAGACGTAGAACGAGCGGAGACGTAATTTAATTAAATAACAATCATATAAAGCCATATTAAGTGAACTACCCTGTCCATGAGGCATTAGACACATATGTAGGTACTGTTTATCATTATTTTAATGATACTCCTGTTCATGTCTCCATGAATACTACTACTGCTATTTCCTCTCCCGTCAACCTGACCATTACAATCACCTCTCTTGTTTCTCTATGTAAAGAGATTTCTCTTTTCTCATGTTTTTGTATCTGACTGATAAATCTCCGGGTGGGTAAAATATCTTTTAAATAAATATATTAGAGGCGAAGTGTTCTGTTACCACTGAATCAAGAATGTCTCTCCATCTTCCTAAAACCTCATTTATTCTCTTTAAATACCCTTTACGTCAATGTACTGTTTGTATTAGTTTGACAAAGCTTCCGGTGAGTGAAACATGATTAGTATCTTATTGTTTGCGATCGTATTTGTTTCCCTAACATTACAACGTATATTGGTATAAACCTTGGTAATAAATACCGACAAGTTGGTTTAGAAAGACACGTAAGCAAACACTATAACATATTTATTAGAAAACGTTTCGGTCCTGGGACCTTGATCACTTCTAACATACAGAGGTAGAAAGACATTATATATATAGGCGGAGAGTGAGATGTGACGCACGTGACCTGAGGAATGTCATAAGAACATAAGAATGGAGGAACACTGCAGAAGGCCTACTGGCCCATGCGAGGCAGGTCCTTATCAAAACAACCTCTGCCTATGATGAGGACGGGTAGACGATGAAATCATGTGACTCCTGTGTTGTTGGGTTGGTGCTGCTTAAGTATCATGTATGCCAATGTTTTTGAAATTTTGTAGTTTCCAGTGTTGCGTTCTATAGTGTCGGTGACGGTGATTAGTGAGGCTTCTAGGCACCGTCGGCGTCTGAGGTCTGGTTCGGTGAGAACGAGTTGTGCCTCGTTCCAGTTCATCAAATGCCCCGTGGAGTCTCTGTGGAGGACACAGGCGTACCTTACATCGTCTCTGTTAGAGGCATTTCGATGCTCATTCAGGCGGACTGCAAGATCTCTGCCTGTCTCGCCTACATATTTCTTGGGACAGAACCCACAGGGGATAGTGTAGACGCCTGCTGAACATCAAAATGGTATACAATACCGACAGGTTGTTAGGTAAGACACATATGCAACAGTTAGACAACTTTATTCCGAGAATAAAGTTGTCTAACTGTTGCATATGTGTCTTACCTAACAACTAGATGCCTGCTGTAGAAGTTAGAGGTGTGGGGCTGCGTTTCGTAGTGAGGTCTTTGATAGATGATGTGTTTATGGTGGAAACGTTGATGTTACTCATAGCAAGTGCCCGGCGAGTATTCGTGGCAACATCACCACAAGGGAGTACTATGAACTGCTTAGGGGGCTGTTCCATGGGCGGTTTGTTGAGGATAGCTTGTGCCTTGAGTCTGCAATCTCGGATGAAGAAAGATGGGAACTGAAGACGTGTAAAGGCTTGTGTTATGTAAGTGCATTCTTATGTTCTTATGACATTCCTCAGGTCACGTGCGTCACATCTCACTCTCCGCCTATATATATAATGTCTTTCTACCTCTGTATGTTAGAAGTGATCAAGGTCCCAGGACCGAAACGTTTTCTAATAAATATGTTATAGTGTTTGCTTACGTGTCTTTCTAAACCAACAACGTATATTATACAATAGCTTTCAGCCTCTGAGTTACCAGATCCTACAACACGGAGGCAAATGGTTCGTCTTCTAGAGGGTTGTTAAGACAAAGTAATTCCTTTGTAGTAACCATACTTAAAAACATGAAAATGGAAGAACACTGCAGCAGGCCTACTGGTCCAAACAAGGCAGGTTCTTATCAAAACAAACCATTACTCAGGAGTACATTTAATTCACATTTAAAGAGATTGTTATTCCTTAGCACGTAAAATGGGTTTGGTAGTTAATGAGTGAGTGTGTTAGTTTATGTATGAATGTGGTAGTTAATGTATGGGTGTGGTAGTTAATGGGTGGGTTCAATAGTTAATGGATGGGTCTGGTAATTAATGGGTGGGTGTGGTAGTTAATGGAAGTTAATGTGGAAGTTAATGGGTTGGTATGGTAGTTAATGGATGGTGTGGTAGTTAATGGGTTGGCGTGGTAGTTAATGGGTGGGTGTGGTAGTTAATGGGTGGGTATGGTAGTTAATGGGTGGGTATGGTAGTTAATGGGTGGGTATGGTAGTTAATGGGTGGGTATTGAATATTTACCGGACAACATCATTTGAACAACAAATGTCAACATTGTTCTCCCACAACACTCAAGTTTCAAGCTTAAATTAAACCTGTTACAAAGTTTCATTTTTTCTGCTTCAGTCAATTACTTGTGATTTAAAAACATTTTATATAGAATTATAAAAATGTGTATTAAATTAAAATTAGTGTGTATAGCGTGCCTGATGACAGTCTTCGCTGTCTTGAAGCTGTGGCTGGTGTGGGAGGTGGAGGCCTTGGAGGAGGAGCTGAAGAAGACGTTGATGAGTAAGTTGTTGTAGCGGGTCTTCACCTGGGTGCCCTTGGTGAAGACCTGGTTCAAGGCCCCCGAGATACTCCTCATTGAGTATCCCAGGGAGCTGGACTCGTTGTGGGTCATTGGCTCCTACATGAAACATATGTACATCTTCACATACCTAAACTGTATGCTAGGCCGCCTCGAGGCAGTTGTTTTTCTCTGGGTGATACACCTGGTGTTATTGATCATATACGTGACGATGCAGGTACAAGTCGTTGTACATGTACTTATTGTTGTCTTTAAATCAGTAAAACTCGCAGCTCCTCTAGCTAACATTCTGGAGGAGCCAGAGCAGGACCTCACAGGTCCCAGCGACATAGAGTTAGACTCCAGCTCTGTGAAGGAGCCAGAACAGGACCTCACAGGTCCCAGCGACATAGAGTTAGACTCCAGCTCTGTGAAGGAGCCAGAACAGGACCTCACAGGTCCCAGCGACATTGAGTTAGACTCCAGCTCTGTGAAGGAGCCGGAGCAGGACCTCACAGGTCCCGGCGACATTGAGATAGACTCCAGCTCAAAGTTGGATGGTCTGGACTCGTCGCCTCCTAGAGAAGAGTTGATCCTTGGGGAAGGAGTTCTTAGAATGAAAATAGAAATAAAAATAACGAGTCTTACTTATTGGGAACTTATCCTCTCAAACTACATTAAATCCGAGTTCCAACAAGAGATCGAGGGGCCATTTGGCAATCCGTCCCGATACATTATAGTTCTCAAATATAAATTTATCGATGTACTTATGGAAAAAAGATTCGAGTGTCTACTTATGTTGAACACTGATAGATACCCTAACGAAATAGACACAAAGGTGTTTATCCTTCTGATGCAATATATGATTTAAATGTACAATGATGATGGGCCTTTTACACACTACATAAAAACGAACTTATTTTAATTACACGACGATGATCCGACGGCCTTTCCTAACTCTCCAACTCTAGTGTTCATCGATGATTGTATAATCTTGTACCCTGCTTCCTCTTCGCCTCCTATAGAAATGTTGATCCTTGAGCCAAAAGTTTTAAGAATCAAAATAGAAACGAGAATAACAAATCTCAGTCATTTCGAACTTGGCAACTTATCCCCCGATAATGATATATCCCAGTGCAGACCCGAGGTCAAGGGGCCATTTGGCAATCCGTCCCGATACAATATAGTTCTCAGAAGTAAATATATCCTTAGAAATACCAGAAAAAAAATCGAATCTCGAATTCTAATGAACACTGATAGGGACCCTGAGGTGCTGGACGAGCAATCCAGGTTCAACTTTTATATATTGCAAGGTTTAATACATCTTGAATTTAACCTAGCATCAGTAATATTCAACTGTGGCTCCCCACAGGACTTTACCAACCACATGATAAAGAAAATAGTTGAACTATACAAAAGCTGTCCGATGCTCTTTCCTAACTTCCCAGATCAAATATTCATCGATGATTGTGTGATCTCGTACCCTGATCCCTCGCAGGATCATATGGACCCTGATCCCTCGCAGGATCATATGGACCCTGATCCCTCGCAGGATCACACGGACCCTGATCCCTCGCAGGATCATATGGACACTGATCCCTCGCCGGATCACACGGACCCTGATCCCTCGCCGGATCACACGGACCCTGATACCTCGCAGGATCATATGGACCCTGATCCCTCGCCGGATCACACGGACCCTGATCCCTCGCCGGATCATATGGACCCTGATCCCTCGCCGGATCACACGGACCCTGATCCCTCGCCGGATCACACGGACCCTGATCCCTCGCCGGAACACACGGACCCTGATCCCTCGCCGGATCATATGGACCCTGATCCCTCGCCGGATCACACGGACCCTGATCCCTCGCCGGATCACACGGACCTTGATCCCTCGCCGGATCACACGGACCCTGATCCCTCGCCGGATCACATGGACCCTGATCCCGCGCCGGATCACACGGACTCTGATCCCTCGCCGGATCACACGGACCCTGATCCCTCGCAGGATCATATGGACCCTGATCCCTCGCAGGATCATATGGACCCTGATCCCTCGCAGGATCATATGGACCCTGATCCCTCGCAGGATCACACGGACCCTGATCCCTCGCAGGATCATATGGACACTGATCCCTCGCCGGATCACACGGACCCTGATCCCTCGCCGGATCACACGGACCCTGATCCCTCGCCGGATCACACGGACCCTGATCCCTCGACGGATCACACGGACCCTGATCCCTCGCCGGATCACACGGACCCTGATCCCTCGCCGGATCACACGGACCCTGATCCCTCGCCGGATCATATGGACCCTGATCCCTCGCAGGATCACACGGACCCTGATCCCTCGCAGGATCATACTGACCCTGATCCCTCGCCGGATCATATGGACCCTGATCCCTCGCCGGATCACACGGACCCTGATCCCTCGCAGGGTCACACGGACTCTGATCCCTCGTCGGATCACACGGACCCTGATCCCTCGCCGGATCACACGGACCCTGATCCCTCGCCGGATCACACGGACCCTGATCCCTCGCAGGATCATATGGACCCTGATCCCTCGCCGGATCACACGGACCCTGATCCCTCGCCGGATCACACGGACACTGATCCCTCGCCGGATCACACGGACCCTGATCCCTCGCCGGATCACACGGACCCTGATCCCTCGCCGGATCACACGGACCCTGATCCCTCGCCGGATCACACGGACCCTGATCCCTCGCCGGATCACACGGACCCTGATCCCTCGCCGGATCACACGGACCCTGATCCCTCGCCGGATCACACGGACCCTGATCCCTCGCCGGATCACACGGACCCTGATCCCTCGCCGGATCATATGGACCCTGATCCCTCGCCGGATCACACGGACCCTGATCCCTCGCAGGATCACACGGACACTGATCCCTCGCCGGATCATACGGACCCTGATCCCTCGCCGGATCACACGGACCCTGATACCTCGCAGGATCATATGGACCCTGATCCCTCGCCGGATCACACGGACCCTGATCCTTCGCCGGATCATATGGAGCCTGATCCCTCGCCGGATCACACGGACCCTGATCCCTCGCCGGATCACACGGACCCTGATCCCTCGCCGTATCAGACGGACCCTGATCCCTCGCCGGATCACACGGACCCTGATCCCTCGCCGGATCACACGGACTCTGATCCCTCGCCGGATCACACGGACCCTGATCCCTCGCAGGATCATATGGACCCTGATCCCTCGCAGGATCATATGGACCCTGATCCCTCGCCGGATCACACGGACCCTGATCCCTCGCAGGATCACACAGACAGTGATCCCTCGCAAGATCACACGGACAGTCATCCCTCGCAGGATCACACGGGCACTGATCCCTCGCCGGATCACACGGACCCTGATCCCTAGCCGGATCACACGGACCCTGATCCCTCGCCGGATCACACGGACCCTGATCCCTCGCCGGATCACACGGACCCTGATCCCTCGCCGGATCATATGGACCCTGATCCCTCGCAGGATCACACGGACCCTGATCCCTCGCAGGATCATACTGACCCTGATCCCTCGCCGGATCATATGGACCCTGATCCCTCGCAGGACCACACGGACCCTGATCCCTCGCAGGATCACACGGACCCTGATCCCTCGCAGGATCATATGGACCCTGATCCCTCGCAGGACCACACGGACCCTGATCCCTCGCAGGATCACACGGACCCTGATCCCTCGCTGGATCATATGGACCCTGATCCCTCTCCGGATCACACGGACCCTGATCCCTCGCAGGAGCCCATATACCCTGGTGGCACAGACCCTGGTGCCACAGAGCATCACATGTACCGTGGTGCCACACAGCATCACATGTACCCTGGTGCCACACAGCATCACATGTACCCTGGTGCCACACAGCATCACATGTACCCTAGTGACACACAGAATCACATGTACCCTGGTGCCACACAGCATCACATGTACCCTAGTGACACACAGCATCACATGTACCCTAGTGACACACAGCATCACATGTACCCTAGTGACACACAGCATCACATGTACCCTGGTGACACACAGCATCACCTGTACCCTAGTGACACACAGCATCACATGTACCCTGGTGCCACACAGCATCACATGTACCCTAGTGACACACAGCATTACATGTACCCTAGTGACACACAGCATCACATGTACCCTGGTGCCACACAGCATCACATGTACCCTGGTGCCACACAGCATCACATGTACCCTAGTGACACACAGCATCACATGTACCCTGGTGCCACACAGCATCACATGTACCCTGGTGCCACACAGCATCACATGTGCCCTGGTGCTACACAGCATCACATGTACCCTAGTGACACACAGCATCACATGTACCGTGGCGCCACACAGCATCACATGTACCCTGGTGTCACACAGCATCACATGTACCCTAGTGACACACAGCATCACATGCACCCTGGTGCCACACAGCATCATATGTACCCTAGTGACACACAGCATCACATGTACCCTAGTGACACACAGCATCACATGTACCCTAGTGACACACAGCATCACATGTACCCTTGTGCCACACAGCATCATATGTGCCCTTGTGCCACACAGCATATGTGCCCTAGTGACACACAGCATCACATGTACCCTGGTGCCACACAGCATCACATGTACCCTAGTGACACACAGCATCACATGTACCCTAGTGACGCGCAGCATCACATGTACCCTGGTGCCACACAGCATCACATGTACCCTGGTGCCACACAGCATCACATGTACCCTGGTGCCACACAGCATCACATGTACCCTAGTGACACACAGCATCACATGTACCCTGGTGCCACACAGCATCACATGTACCCTGGTGACACACAACATCACATGTACCCTAGTGACACACAGCATCACATGTACCCTGGTGACACACATCATCACATGTACCCTGGTGACACACAGCATCACATGTACCCTAGTGACACACAGCATCACATGTACTCTATTGACACACAGCATCACATGTACCCTGGTGCCACACAGCATCACATGTACCCTGGTGTCACACAGCATCACATGTACCCTAGTGACACACAGCATCACATGTACCCTGGTGCCACACAGCATCACATGTATCGTGGTGCCACACAGCATCACATGTACCCTAGTGACACACAGCATCACATGCACCCTGGTGCCACACAGCATCACATGTACCCTGGTGCCACACAGCATCACATGTACCCTGGTGTCACACAGCATCACATGTACCCTGGTGTCACACAGCATCACATGTACCCTGGTGTCACACAGCATCACATGTACCCTGGTGTCACACAGCATCACATGTACCCTGGTGTCACACAGCATCACATGTACCCTAGTGACACACAACATCACATGTACCCTGGTGCCACACAGCATCACATGTACCCTGGTGCCACACAGCATCACATGCACCCTGGTGCCACACAGCATCACATGTACCCTGGTGTCACACAGCATCACATGTACCCTGGTGCCACACAGCAACACATGTACCCTGGTGCCACACAGCATCACATGTACCCTGGTGCCACACAGCATCACATGCACCCTGGTGCCACACAGCATCACATGTACCCTGGTGCCTCACAGCATCACATGTACCCTGGTGCCTCACAGCATCACATGTATCCTGGTGCCTCACAGCATCACATGTGATAGAGGGAGAGAGTGGTTCCTCTCAGTGATAGAGGGAGATAATTGTTCCTCTCAGTGATAGAGGGAGATAATTGTTCCTCTCAGTGATAGAGAGAGTGGCTCCACTCATTGTTATAGAGTGACCCCTCCCAGTGAAAGAGGGAGAGAGTGGCTCCTCCCGGTGACATAGTGACTCCTCCCAGTGACATAGTGACCCCTCCCAGTGATAGAGGGAGAGAGTGGTCCCTCGCAGTGACAGAAGGATAGAGTGACCCCTATCAGTGATAGGAGGAAGAGAGTCGTCCGTCTCAGTGATAGGAGGGAGAGAGTTGTCCCTCCCAGTGATAGAGGGAGAGAGTGGTCCCTCCCACTGATAGAGGGATAGAGTGACCCCTCTCAGTGATTGAAGGAGAGAGTTGTCCCTCTCAGTGATTGAAGGAGAGAGTTGTCCCTCCCAGTGATAGATGGAGAGAGTGGTCCCTCCTAGTGGTAGAGGGAGAGAGTGGTCCCTCCTAGTGGTAGAGGGAGAGAGTGGCCCCTCGCAGTGGTAGAAGGATAGAGTGACCCCTCTCAGTGATAGAGGGAGAGTGACCCCTCCCAGGGATAGAGGGAGAGTGTTGTCCCTCTCAGTGATTGAAGGAGAGAGTTGTCCCTCCCAGTGATAGATGGAGAGAGTGGTCCCTCCTAGTGGCAGAGGGAGTGAGTGGTCCCTCGCAGTGATATAAGGATAGAGTGACCCCTCTCAGTGATTGAGGGAGAGTGACCCCTCCCAGGGATAGAGGGAGAGTGTTGTCCCTCTCAGTGATTGAAGGAGAGAGTTGTCCCTCCCAGTGATAGACAGAGTTGTCCCTTCTAGTGGTAGAGGGAGAGAGTACCCTGCTGCCTCACATTACATGTACTCTGGTGCCGCACATCTTTACATGTACCAGTGATAGAGCATCACTGAGAGGAGAGAGTGGTCCCTCCCAGTGATAGAAGGATAGAGTCACCCGTTTCAGCATCTAAACAAGATGAATTTCTCATATAAATTTTCACATCCTCTTGAATATTGGATGAAGAGGCTTACAAGAAGAAATCTATAGAAATGAGATTAAATTGATGATGGAAAGAAAAATTGTGAAAGGTTCCATAATAGAAAGTGGTCCCTCCCAGTGATCGAAGGATAGAGTGACCCTTCTCAGTGATAGAGCGAGAGAGTGGTCCCTCCCAGTGAGTGATAGACGGAGAGAGTACCCTGCTGCCTCACACCCTTCTGTACCCTGGTGCCTCACAGCATCACATGTGATGGAGGGAGAGAATTGTTCCTCTCAGTGATAGAGGGAGAGAGTAGCTCCACTCATTGTTATAGAGTGACCCCTCCCAGTGAAAGAGGGAGAGAGTGGCTTCTCCCAGTGACATAGTGACCCCTCCCAGTGATAGAGGAAGAGAGTGGTCCCTCGCAGTGATAGAAGGATAGAGTGTGACCCCTCTCAGTGATAGAGGGAGAGAGTCGTCCGTCTCAGTGATAGAGGGAGAGAGTCGTCCGTCTCAGTGATAGGAGGAGAGAGTTGTCCCTCCCAGTGATAGAGGGAGAGAGTGGTCCCTCGCAGTGATAGAAGGATAGAGTGACTCCTCTCAGTGATAGAGGGAGAGAGTGGTCCCTCACAGTGACAGAAGGATAGAGTGACACTCCTCTCAGTGATAGAGGGAGAGAGTTGTCCCTCCCAGTGATAAGAGGAGAGAGTTGTCCCTCCCAGAGGGAGGGGAGAGTGGCTCCACTCATTGTTATAGAGTGACCCCTCCCAGTGAAAGAGGGAGAGAGTGGCTCCTCCCGGTGACATAGTGACCCCTCCCAGTGACATAGTCACCCCTCCCAGTGATAGAGGGAGAGAGTGGTTCCTCGCAGTGATAGGAGGAGAGAGTGGTCCCTCCCACTGATAGAGGGATAGAGTGACCCCTCTCAGTGATAGAGGGAGAGAGTTGTCCCTCTCAGTGATAGAAAGAGAGAGTGGTCCCTCGCAGTGATAGAAGGATAGAGTGACCCCTCTCAGTGATTGAAGGAGAGAGTTGTCCCTCCCAGTGATAGACGGAGAGAGTTGTCCCTCCCAGTGATAGCCGGAGAGAGTGGTCCCTCCTAGTGGCATAGGGAGAGAGTGGTCCCTCCTAGTGGTAGAGGGAGAGAGTGGTCCCTCGCAGTGATAGAAGGATAGAGTGACCCCTCTCAGTGATAGAGGGAGAGTGACCCCTCCCAGTGATAGACGGAAAGAGTGGTCCCTCCCAGTGATAGACGGAGAGAGTGGTCCCTCCTAGTGGCAGAGGGAGAGAGTGGTCCCTCGCAGTGATAGGAGGATAGAGTGACCCCTCCCAGGAATAGAGGGAGAGTGTTGTCCCTCTCAGTGATTGAAGGAGAGAGTTGTCCCTCTCAGTGATTGAAGGAGAGAGTTGTCCCTCCCAGTGATAGACAGAGAGAGTTGTCCCTCCCAGTGATAGACAGAGAGAGTTGTCCCTCCCAGTGACAGACAGAGAGAGTTGTCCCTCCCAGTGATAGACAGAGAGAGTTGTCCCTCCTAGTGGTAGAGGGAGAGAGTACCCTGCTGCCTCACAACATTACATGTACCCTGGTGCCGCACAGCTTTACATGTACCAGTGATAGAGCATCACTGAGAAGAGAGAGTGGTCCCTCCCAGTGATAGAAGGATAGAGTGACCTGTTTCAGCATCTAAACAAGATGAATCCCTCATGTAAATTTTCACATCCTCTTGAATATTGGATAAAGAGGGTACAAGAAGAAATCTATAGAAATGAGATTAAATTGATGATGGAAAGAAAAATTGTGAAAGGTTCCATAATAGAAAGTGGTCCCTCCCAGTGATAGACGGAGAGAGTACCCTGCTGCCTCACACCCTTCCGGCAAGACAGTGATGGAGTGAATGATCGTGAAAGTGTTTTTCTTTTTCGGGCCACCCTGGGATAACCCCCAGGTGAGTAGTGTTGTGTGTACTCACCTATTTGTGGTTGCAGGGGTCGAGTCATAGCTCCAGGCCCCGCCTCTTCGCTGATTGCTACTAGGTCCTCGCCTTAAAACTATGTATGGTTCCCGCCTCCACTACGTCACTTTCTAGGCTATTCCACGGCCTGACTACTCTATGACTGAAGAAATACTTCCTAACATTCCTTTGATTCATCTGATTCTTCAACTTCCAACTGTGACCCCATGTTTCTGTGTCCCTTCTCTGGAACATCCCGTCTTTGTCCACCTTGTCTATTCCACGCAGTATTTGATATGTCGTTATCATGTCTCCCCTGACCCTCCTGTCCTCCAGTGTCGTCAGGCCGATTTCCCTCAACCTTTCTTCGTAGGACAATCCCCGTAGCTCTGGGACTAGTCTTGTTGCAAACCTTTGCACTTTCTCTAATTTCTTGATGTGCTTGACTAGATGTGGATTCCAAACTGGTGCTGCATACTCCAGTATGGGCCTGACGTAAATGGTATACAGAGTCTTGAACGAATCCTTACTGAGGTATCAGAACGCTATCCGTAGGTTTGCCAGGCGCCCGTATGCTGCAGCAGTTCTCTGATTGATGTGTGCCTCAGGAGATATGCTCGGTGTTACACTCACCCCCAGATCTTTTTCCTTGAGTGAGGTTTGCAGTCTTTGGCCATCTAAACTATATTGTGTCTGCGGTCTTCTTTGCCCTTCCCCAATCTTCATGACTTTGCATTTGGCAGGGTTAAACTCAAGGAGCCAGTTGCTGGACCAGGCTTGTAGCCTGTCCAAGTCTCATTGTAGTCCTGCCTGATCCTCATCCGATTTGATTCTTCTCATTAACTTCACATCATCTGCAAACAAGGACACTTCTGAGTCTATCCCTTCCGTTATGTCGTATGTGCGTGTGTGTACTCACCTAACTGTACTCACCTAATTGTGGTTGCAGGGGTCGATACTCAGCTCCTGGCCCCGCCTCTTCACTGATTGCTACTAGGTCCTCTCTCTCTCTCTCTGCTTCCTGAGCTTTATCATACCTCTTCTTAAAACTATGTATGGTTCCTGCCTCCACTACTTCACTTGCTAGGCTATTCCACTTCCTGACGACTATGACTGAAGAAATACTTCCTAACGTCCCTGTGACTCGTCCGAGTCTTCAGCTTCCAGTTGTGACCCCTTGTTCCTGTGTCCCCCCTCTGTCCACCTTGTCTATTCCCCACAGTATCTTGTATGTCGTTATCATGTCTTCCCTGACCATTCTGTCCTCCAGTGTCGTCAGTCCGATTTCCCTCAGCCTTTCCTCGTACGACATTCCCCTGAGTTCTGGAACTAGCCTTGTTGCAAACCTTTGTACTTTCTCTAACTTCTTGACGTGCTTGACCAGGTGTGGGTTCCAGACTGGTGCTGCATACTCCAGTATGGGCCTAACATACACAGTGTACAGTGTCTTGAACGATTCCTTATTAAGGTATCGGAACGCTATTCTCAGGTTTGCCAGGCGCCCGTATACTGCAGCAGTTATTTGGTTGATGTGTGCCTCCGGTGACGTGCTCGGTGTTATGGTCACCCCGAGGTCTTTCTCCCTGAGTGAGGTCTGTAGTCTTTGTCCACCTAGCCTATACTCTGTCTGCGGTCTTCTTTGCCCCTCCCCAATCTTCATGACTTTGCATTTGGCAGGATTGAATTCGAGAAGCCAGTTTCTGGACCTGCAGTCCTGCCTCATCCTCATCCGATTTAATTCTTCTCATCAACTTCACATCATCTGTGAATAGGGACACTTCAGAGTCTATTCCTTCCATCATGTCGTTCGCATATATCAAAAATAGCACTGGCCCCTGTGGGACCCCGCTCGTCACAGGCGCCCACTGTGATACCTCTTCACGTACCATGACCCATACAACTCTCATGACAATCCCACCACATTTACATATCCTTCAGTATGGTCATATACGCTCTATCAAAGGAAGATGGTCCCTTAGTACTTAAGTAGCCAAATTACTGAGTCCCTTTACCGTTATATTTCTATAAGCCTCCGGGAACGCAGTTGCCCATCTTTTACCATAAATTATTTTATTTCTACAGACTGTGCGATAAATTCCTGTTGCAATTGCCCTTAACATTATCCCCCCACCATTTTCCTTCAAGCCCCAGGAATAAAACAAGAAATCTGTCAAAATGTACAGAATGGCTCTCTTTACAACCTCAGACACCCCCCTTACCTCTAAAGTTAGGGCACGCAGGAGCTCTACATTGCCCCCACCCATTAACTTGAAGACTCTAGCCAGCCACACCCGTACCTGCCCCAACTCCCTACAAAAATATACGGCATGAAAGGCTGTTTCCGATTCCTCACAATGTTCGCATTTCGCTTCCTTTACCAAACCCATCACACACAAAGCCTGCTTTGACGCTAAAATTCCCATTACAAACCTATAAACTAACTCCCTTACCCTCGGCATTAATCTAAGCTTCTGGAAGTCATGCCAAATCGTACCCCAATCATACAAAGGGTATACCGCCACCCCTTGCATGACTTCTGGTTTCCTACTCATCTCTACTAACCTTCCCACCTTAGAGTTTTTTTTACCTCGCCTATTACTAACATAACCCTTAGCATATTTTCACATTCCATTAAGTCCTGTGCTCCCCACCATCGTCGTACATCCCCCATCACGCATGCCTGATGCCTCTCCAAAAAACCTCATTACTCTCTCCACCTTTCACAAACCTTCGACATCATTGATCAGTATTGTTGTGTCATCTACATAACCAACTACCTCTGTGAACCCCGTCCCCTCCTCCTGTAATGTTGTTGCTTCCTCAACCATTCCATAAAACGGGTGTTGCAAACAGAATTTGAGACATAGGACACCCCTGTCTCAAACTATTACAAAAAAGTAATTTTTAAAAGATGTTAAGATTTACTCCTTTTGTAATAAAGAGTTCGGGATACATAAATACACACATTAAAATAAAGTAATCTTTAATCAACTATCTTTGGTCTAGAGGTATTTGAACTATGATATATAATATGTACATGTTACTATAATAAATTATAAATAGCATTTTATTAAAATAAATAATTCGTGACCCTACACAGGGTACAACTTTCTTGACACTACTGTCACTATATATATATATATATCTATACTAAAATAATAAATTATAAATAACATTTGTATAATAATAAATTACAATCAACTGCTTCTCACGACACGAGGCCAGTCACATGACACTATTCAGTGTACACTACAACCAGGCCATCTTCAGTGTCCCACGACACCCTTTTCATCTCAGTGTTCCACTACGGTCCTGTGCATATCTCAGTGTTCCACTCCATCATACGTCCCTAAGTGTCACACTACGGTCCTGGCCCAGTTCAGTGTAACACTCCAACCTTTTCTTCATGTAATGTCCCACTAAACAGCATCTGACGACTCCGGCCCACAGTTGATCAGCGTAGACGGTGAGTCCACAGACATCACCGGTAGTCCAGTAAATCCTCTCCAAAGCCGGTTGACACACCGCTAGCCGAACACCATGCTGCAAGCTCACTGAATGTGGCCGCCAAGTAACTGAGGCCAACAGACTCAGTGAGCTGCGGTGAGCGGTTCTTCTAACGCCAGTAGATAGGTACGATTAGGTGGTCAGGTACCTACTACATAGATGTGTACCCTGAGGAGTTCAGGTACTTAATGTTGCTGAAGCCAGTAGACGTGTACCCTTAGGTGTGCAGGTACCTACTGCTTAGGTGCGTATCCTGAGGCGCTCAGGTACATACTGTTACTAAAGCCAGTAGACTGTACCCTTAGATGGTCAGGTACCTACTGCTTAGATGTGCACCGTGAGGCACTCAGGAACTTACTGATGTAAGGCCGGCTCAGCAGTCCCCACATTGGGTTTGATGACGTACCCAGTGGTACTGCCGGCCGGCAGGTTAACTATTTAACTGCTAGTTTGGCAGGGGGCCGCAACACAAACCTTTCTCCATTTTCAACACGCTACCCAACCTACCACTAATTTGCACCGGAATCGTGGCTTCTGCATACAAGGTCTTCACCCATTTTATTATTCCCTCCCCAAAACCCATAAGCCTTAATGTGTCAACCATGTACTCCCTATTCACACCATCATAAGCATTCTCCCAATCAATGCCCAAAATTCTACCCCCCTTACAACCCTGCAAAAATTCCCTAATATGACTATGTCCATCCCTCATACTATGACCCGGAATCCCCAACTGACCCTTGTGCACAATACCACCTATCACCCTCTTCATCCTGTTCTCTAGAATCTTCGCAAAAATCTTATAATCCGTACGTGCTCAGTGTTCTTCCCCTCCCTCTTTTTCTTTACATCACGACCACACCCGTCATTTGTGACATTCCCAATTTCCCTTCCTTCAGCATACTATTCAATACCTGAACCAAACAAACATTTATGGTTTCCCAATGCACTCTATAAAAATCATTGGAAAGCCCATCGATTCCTGGTGCTTTCCCCTTACTTAAATTGAACACCGCCTCTTTCGCTTCTTCCATACTTATTATTCCATCCAATCCCCCTCTGTCCTCCCCACCTTTCCCCAAGGCCCTCACCCCTCCTCTTTCTTTATTAACTATCCCCACGTTATCCTTTTCCCATTTCCTTTTAATTAAACCAATAATCTGCATAATTACTTATCCCCTCAGTTATCACCAACATTTGCCCCTTAGTATAACCTTCCAAATCGTCACTAACCTCTAAAAGTATTATAGTGGACTCCTGTTGTCTAATGCGAAAACTTCTTAACACACTACCCGACAGTTTATCTCCCCATAGCATGGCATCCATACCTGCCCTTACCCTTAATTCATCAAATCTTTCATTATGTATTTCCCATAGTCTCTCTCTTAGCCCTGATATTTCTTCAAAGAACTTCCCCTCCTCACTCGCATAACACTCATTGAGCTGCTGTTCCAAATAATTCTGTAAACCATACCTCCACCTCGCCTCCCCCTTCCATTATATTATAAAACCCCGTGATACCAGGTTTACCCCTATTTTCCCACCAATCCAAAATACTCCCTACCCCATCCCTTGCTCTCCACAGTTGTCTCCAGTCTCTAAACTCTGCATTCACCACCTCACTCCTCACCAACCTCGCATTTAACTTCCAGAAACTTGAATATACCTTTACCACTCCCTCCTAGTCCATCTCTACCAAAACTGCTCTATGATCCGAAAACCCTACATCCACTGTTTTTACCCCTCCTACACTAACTGCCTCCCTTATATAAATCCTATCTAACCTCGCTGAATAATCTCTCCTAACAAAAGTGTAATCCACTCTCCAAGCCCCACTCCCCTCCACGTCCCTCACCCCTACATCCTGTAAAACATTGCGTAACGACCGTAACACACAACCCGCCCCCCTTGGCTCCACGTCCCCCCCATTATAACAGTTCCAGTCCCCCCCAATTACAGTTACTAGAGGTAAACCCCTTAAAAAATACTCCAAAACGTCTCTCACAAAATCCTCTTTTACTTTGATTATATTCTCCACTGGAATATAAACCCCAATGAAACATACTCGAGATGCTCCCCGCTCACCAGCCACCCTCACTACCCTCCCCCCCCTTCTTCCCACTTTGTAATATGTAAAGGACTATTTTCCTTCACAGCCACTGCCACTCCCCCTTTTAACCTAACAGACCCACTTACATACAATTTATAACCCTTTAATGCCAAAGCACAGCCTATCTTATAATTATGTTCTTGTATAAAGCAAACATCCACATTATATCTCCTCAAAAACCATTCCATCCATACTCGTTTCACTTCATTCCTCAATCCATTTACATTTACAGTTACTACCGTGAATTATTTTAAAAGTTGTGGTTTACTCTTTCTTCTTGGCACACACCCTCCTATACCGTCCTGCTGTATTGCGTCTTTCTTGACAGCTTGCTTATTCACCCCCCCTATCCCTTCGTTATCCCTAGAACCATTAAACCCTTCATTACCCCTCCCCTCTTTCTCCTTATGACATACTTCTTTTCTCCAAGATTTTACTCCTGTTCTTTGTCCTGGAGCAAGAACATCGTCCATCTCAGACGTTCCTGCAGTTCGCTTATGAGAACTCCCCTCCCCACACACTTCGTCACCTGTCTTTTCTGCCCTATGGACTTCTGCCACAACGTTGTGCACATTAACATTAGTGCACACATTATTCCTAACCTCCAGATCTTGCTGCACTGTCGCCTGCACCAGGTTACACCCGTCATCCTCCTGTCCCTCCTCAACGTCATGCAAAAAGGAACTTAGTACTTCCTCCAGCAAGCCATCCTGTTGGCCTGTACCCTCCTCATCAGACGTCGATGTCGTCTGTCCCTTATCAACCGTTTGTGTTACACTTTCCTCCATAGCTGCCTCAGCCCTATCCACTTCTTCATTCCAACGGCAAGGATTCTTGTTTGGCCTTACTCCTTCCTCCAACGCCCCCATAGCATTCCTCTGATGTAAGATCACTGGTACCTGTTCCCTCCGTCCAGCTTTTTTTATAGCATTGGGCCGCCATATGTTCATACGAACCACATAATTTGCACGTCTTCTGCTGCCCTGAGTAGTACATGTAGACCTGCGTCCGGAAGACCTCCATAAGTACGTAAGATGGAATTGGCTGCCTCAACGTCATTTTCAGCGTAAATGATCCTTCAGGTAGCCCCTCATAAGGTCCATTTTGCCACACCCCCATCTCAGCTGAGTGGATTTTTCCATAGCTGCTAAACACCGCCATCACATCATGCTCTGTCGCCTCAAAAGGCACGTTTCGTACTTTTACCCACGTCACATAGCTGGACACATCAGTGTAAGCAGACTTCCACCATGGTGTTCACTGCTAGCCTTTTCTCTTGATATCTGTTGACTATGCTTGCATAGAATCCCGCTTCCTTAAACTTGATGAAAATTCTCGACACTCCGTTTACTGCTACTCCATATAATTCTTCGTTTGGTATTCCATATACCTCACTGATGATCGCCAGCAGTAACACTTGCATTGTTGTTCCTGTAAGCGTGCCACGCACCAATTCCACACAGTGTTCACCCGGCGTCCAATGCAATCCGCCATGTTGTATGCACAAAACAGGAAAACTACGCAGTAAACCAGTTGAATCAGGAGCTACTGTGCAGCCTGTCCACACGGCCCGAGAGCGATGAGGACAATGATATGTACGTATTAGGAAGTTTTGGGGGGAATGTCAATGGGGGGGTGTCCTCGGGCTTGACTGGCAAAATGCTTACGACTGTGTTGACAGGGATTTATTGAGGCTTATTTTATTGAAGCAGGGTTTTGCAGAGGGGATTGTAAGATGGGTTGATACTTTGTATGCCTCGGCTATGGTATGAGTACAGGTAAACGGTAAGTTTGGGCAGCCAGTCCGTATGGAAAGGGGTTTGAGGCAAGGGTGCCCCCTCTCCCAGCTGCTTTTTGCTTGTATGCAAAACCTCTTTTATGAACTGGTGGATGGTGTTTAGGGGCGTGGGGCGCTGTGCAGTGGCCGTGCAGCGCGTGTGGTCGGGTACGTAGATGATACCACGATTTTGTTAAAAGGGAAGGAGGACTTGCAGACCGTGGGATGGGTTGAGTTTTTTTGGGCAGAGACTGGCATGTGCGTCAATAGGGCGAAATCGAAATTATTGGAGGTGGGTACGTTGTTGGGCGATAGGTATGGGTGGTCAGTCGTGGTGCAACTTAAAATGTGGTATAGTGTACATGGCAGATGAGAGGGAGGGACGAACGGTAAATTCTGAATTAGTGGTCAACAAGGCTTAGGTCGACTTCGGGGGTTAAGAGCTGGGGATATCTCATTGCAACAGAGGGCAGTAGTGGTTAATACACTTGTTTATAGTAAGGTATGGGGTGTGGCTGAGGTGTACCCTTTAAGAGACGTGGATATTCAGGAACTGCAGAGAAGGGTCTTACGTTATGTTTGAGGTTTAGGGAGAGCATGGTTAAGTCGGGAGGCTGTCATGACTCATGTTCGTCGTGGAGGTTTAGGTCTCTTGGCTTTGGGGCCACAAGCGAAGGCCATCTATGTAAAGCAGTGGTTGCTCAGGGCGGGCGGTGAGAGGGCCATCCGGGTGGGTCAGATAATGATCGAAATGCTCAAATGGTGGAGCAGCAGGGAAATTTTTTTTATTTTTATTTAAAAACCTTACAAAAGTACAAACGATGCATAATAGTAAAAGAATACAAAAACATAATATATTCCACTACTAGCATCAGGTTATTCCTGGAGATGACTATTATAACAACAGCCTGGTATAACAAACAGTACACGCAAAAGACAAAACTCACTAGATCATTACAGTCATTGACAGGTACCACCACGCAATTGTGAACAATGAAATACACCAAAGGGAAACTTTACATGGTTTTACAGTAATTAGGAGTACCTTGTCATAAACTATTACAACAAATACAACTTACAAATTGCACAACATCACAGGGTTACTATAGTAAAGGCAGTAACATATGACTAAAGCCATAGCAAAATTTGTCACACAAATATACTACACAAATCATGGCAGTAAAGTATTATGACCCTAACATAACTAAAAACACAAAATACGAACATACCCTCTAGTACAGGGTACAGGGTATTGGTTAAAGCTGTTATGTAATAGCATAACCAATAGTAATTCGGAAGGAACGTATAGTTCCTTATACACAATAACTATGTGAAAACAGTATTTTTAATATTTTAATTATTTTAAAAACATCAAGTACAAAAGTTCAGGTACAGAAACCAGAACAACACTCCACTAATGAATGAAAAAAATTTTTTTTCCTTTCCTATCACGTAATATGAAACCAATTGAAAGGTAACCCAGTCCACTTCCAATCATTATGAACACCCTTAGGTTTATGGGTCATAAGGACTTTTTTTTCTATATTTTAATTAAAAGGATCAGCATACATATGATTCTCCTACAACTAGTAAATACATGATCAAAACCCAATCAATTTTTTCAAGGATGAGCAGAAAATCAAAAGTTTAAGAAAGCATTAAACACTCACCACCTATATATAATTCAAAACACCCCAAAATTAAAAATAAAAATAAAAAATATTTACAACACACTGTAAAGTCTTAACCTAATTATTCATTGCAAGTACTGGAAAATATTAACAGTAGTGGTAACAAAGAAATGGAATCTCTAAACAGAACAAAACACCGATAATTTACATACAATTCCAACTTACAACATCGTATAACACAAATTTATTAAAGATACTCACAACCAAAATTACCTTTACATTGGTTTAGAAATAAATACTCTGATGAATCTTGACCGCTCACCACCATATACAAACTCTTAATTCTAACATTTACTGAAACATTACTCAATTTTTTTTTTTTTTTTTTTGGGGGGGGGAAGGAACAAAAGGGTACATATATGTAACATACAATGATAAATAAAAACAAAACACATGCTCTTAAAACAAAAAGTACTCAGCAATTACTGATATCCCAAACACATCAAAGGAGTTTGAGACCAAACCCTACTCATAATTTAATACATCCCACATATGTATATAAACAAACCTGAACCCTTGTCCACAAAATTTTTGGTACAAAACCCCTTAACAGTAAAAACCAAAACTGTTCATTTTCTGTTCATCCATCACCTTGACATCACTCAACCTCACATCACCTTCCAAACCATGTTCCGACTCTTCCAAAAAATCCTTCAGCACAGCTTCCAATATCTCTTCCTGAGCAGAATCTGTAGTATCCAACGGTCTGTCTGGCAGCGATATCCCCCCCCCCGTTTCCTCTGGGAGTGTGACACTTCTCCAAAGCCACCTCAGTTCTTTCAACCTCCTCACTCCATAGGCCCTTCCCCCGACCTTCCACATCACCCGTCAAAACGTCCAAGACTTCTAACTGCTTGTCTTCAGAAACTTTCTTGCACCCTAGGGCCCTGTCTCTTGAGCATTGTGCCGTCATGTTCTCATAAGAGTCACATAAATGGCACGTCCTCCTCTGCCCCGCATAGTGTACAAAAATCCGAGTTCTATAGCCATGCAATGTGACGTACGATGGTATCGGCCGCCTCAGGGTCATTTTCAGTGCGAAGAATCCTTCCAGCAGCCCCTCGCATGGGCCGTCCCTCCACATCCTCATGCTCGCCGAATGGACAGTCTCATAACCGCTGAACACATCCTGAAGGCTGTATGCTGTCGCTTCAAAAGGTACATTCTGTACCTTCACCCAAGTAAAATACTTAGAAACATCATGCATGCATACTTCCACTGCCGAATTTACGCTCATTCTCCGTTCTTGAAATTCGTCGACGATGCTGGAATAGAAACCGGCCCTCATGAACTTCGCAAAAACCCTTGTCATACCATTCAGCACCACACCGTACAACTCTTCATAGGGGATTCCATAAACGTCCCTGATAATTCCTGGGAGGAGAGCATTCATCGTGGCACTGCTTAAAGATCCCCGGACCAGCTCGATGCAGACAGTGTTTATACGCCGGCTCATACGGTCCGCCATCTTGGTGCTAATGCTATGTTTTCCTCACCAGGTGGCGTGCAAGAGAAACTGTAGAAGCGTCCTCTCTCCCCGCAGGTCGAGAGACGAATGTGGGGCAGGGAATTAATCGTGTGAGGACATGTTGCGTTTGTTGTTAAAGTTGAGAAATGCGCAGCGGATTAGAGGAGGTCCTATGGGGAGACAAACCGTCAGGATGCGTCTTGAGGAGATTTAGGGAAAGGCAGCAGAAAACTAAGATTATGGGTTTAGAGGTGAGCCACGGAGTGGGGGCTATAGGGTGGGGCAGGAACTTACAACCACCGATGGAATGAGTAATTATGCGGATTATTGGTTCAGGGAGAATTTTAAGCAGGGGGAGGGTGGAGGGAGGGAGAGAGAGATTATAGGGGAAGGAATTCAGGGTATTTTAAGGAAGGAGGAGAGAGAGAGAGATGATAGAGGGTAGAATCAGCGAGGAGGAGTTGGGGGAGGCGGTAATGAGTTTGAGTAGGGGAAAGGCGCCGGGGATTGATGGAATTTCTAACGATTTTTATATTACACATTGGGATTGTCTGAAGGAATGTCTGGTCTCGTTGCTTAATGGTATGAAGGATGGGGGAGCCTTTGGGGAATCACAGGGCATGGGGGTAGTTGTTTTGGTTTACAAAGGAGGGGAGGAAACTCTGGGTGCCTATAGGGCAATCTCCCTCATGTGTGCTAATTATAAAATTTTCGCGAAGGTTTTAGGTAATTGCATGAAAAAGGTGACTGACCATGTTCTACATAGAGGACAGTGTGGGATCCCAGGTCGAAGTATGCATGAGGGGCATGGGAGAATTAGGGATTTTGTGGAGGGTAGACAAGGGGGGGGAGAATCTTGGGGATTGATTGGAAGCAGGCTTATGACTGTGTGGATAGACGTATGTTGTGGAGTATTTTACAAAAACAGGGTTTTGGGAAAGAGATTGTGCGATGGGCAACTACTTTGTATACGCCTGCGAGGGTCAGTGTACAGGTTAATGGGAAGTTTGGTTTGCCGGTGCAGATGGGGAAGGGTTTGTGACAGGGTTGTCCCTTGTCTCAAATCCTTTTTGCATGCATGCAAGACCCTTTTCATCGGCTTATAGAGAAAGGAGTGTGGGAAAGGGAGAGGAGGGTCCTGGCAGATGTGGAATTGTGGGGTATGTGGATGACACCACTGTTTTGGTGGGAGGGGAAATAGGTTTGGGGAATGTGGGACGTATAATCAAGATCTTTGGTGGGGCGACAGGGATGAGGGTTAATGGGGTAAAGTCAAAGTTATTGGAAGTAGGTACGTGGGTGGGGGGGGGGGTAACTGTATGGGTGGAATGTAGTGGATAGAATCAAGATCTGCGGGGTTGTGTACATGGCGGATGCTGGGGAGGCACAGAAAATAAACTCAAAGGATGTGAGTAGAGCGATCGGCAGGATGCAAGGGTGGAGGGCCGGGGATATAACATTGCAGCAGAGGGTGGTGGTAGTAAACACATTTGTGTATAGTAAAGCGTGGGGAGTAGCAGAAGTATATCCTCTGAGGTCGTGTGATATTCAGGAACTGGAGAGGGTGGTTTTGAGGTACGTGTGGGGTTATGGCAGGCCATGGCTAAGGAAGGTGGTGGTGATGACGGGCATGCGGCAGGGTGGGCTGGGTCTTATAACTTTGGACACACGAGTGAAGGCAGTATATGTGAAGCAGCCGTTCCAGAGTGTGGGATGGGAGAGGGGTATCAGGGTGGGAGAGGTCATGGATGTGAGGAAATGGTGGAAGGAGAAGGCGTTATTGGTGTGAAGATATGGTGTGTACTTTGTTGACAATACGGGATGCAAGAAAAGTAAGGGTCAGTAAGCTGGGGAGGACAGATAGGCAGGGTGGGGTGCTACAGCGTGTAGCTACATATCCGATGTATGATTGGAGGGGCATTTGGGAAGATTTTAGGAAGATTAGATTAAAGCCGAGGGTTCGTGAAGTGGTATATAGGTTTTTTTATGGGAATTCTAGCTTCAAGGTCGGTGCTATATCGAATGGGGTATGTAGGTGATGGCACTTGTTTACATTGTGGGGAGGAGGAGACTGCGTTTCATGCTGTATATTTTTGCGAAAACTTGGG
Source organism: Cherax quadricarinatus (assembly GCF_038502225.1). Classification (NCBI taxonomy): domain Eukaryota; kingdom Metazoa; phylum Arthropoda; class Malacostraca; order Decapoda; family Parastacidae; genus Cherax; species Cherax quadricarinatus. The sequence continues at coordinate 38,176,697 of NC_091302.1, read as the reverse complement.
GATTTTTTTTTTTATTTTATTTAAAAAGTACATCACAGCACATAAACAAACAAACAGGCCTTATCCGCCAACAAATGTAAAACTTTCCATGGCCATATAATACCACATACAAATATAAATAATTATACATGTAACAAATATTATCTAATGAAAACACAAACGGCAACCAAATTAAGGAGAGAATTGATACAAACTTCCGTACTAACTACGTACATCAAAAGTAAAACCAGATATTCTGTACTATGACTTAACGTCATAAGGTAATAACTCAAAAGAGCACAGTATGTTACATACCATAACCCTGCAAACTAAAACCCCCCCTTCCCCAGACAGAACCCCCCCTTCCCCAGACAGAACCCCCCCTTCCCCAGACAGACCCCCCCCTTCCCCAGACAGAACCTCCCCCTATCTGAAAAGTACAACATAAAATTAGAACCACAAGAGTGCACAATAAATTAAGTTAACCCTAACACATCTATAATGCTATCCAAAAGTATAAATCTTCCAACACGTAAGAATATGAAGTATAAACTACAATGATACATCTGTTCCCAAAACTTAAAATGGTAAAGGTTATAACTGCCTCACGACTTACAAAACAAACTGCAAGTGCAATAAGTACATTATGTAAATATGGAACAGTTTGATTTCTAACATTGGTTATAAAGAATTTCCTGTAGTCAAATTACATTAACAAGATCCGTCCACATCATAAACAGCAATCATTATATTGAGATCCTAGCCTTACAGAAAGAAAAAAATCGTAAACCCTCACCATAAATAATTTTTTTTTTTTTTTTTTTTTTTTTTTATTCAGTGATTTTCTCTGACACAAATTCATTAACGTAATAATTTTTTTTATATTTATTTAAAAATATACAATACATTAAATAATCATAGGATTACCTGTCATTTCATTCATAGTAAGTATAATTACAATTGTCAATATATACGCTAGAACGGTTATAAATATTCGTCCGTCCCCTGTTCATTATGTACCTATCCTAAGGTAACACAAGAATATACAAATTCTTCGTTACCTTAATTAAAACCCTCTTATATACATTATAAACAAAGAGAAACTATTCATCAATAATATGCCTTAGTGTTTGATTTTATGTCAATAAAACCTTTGTAAAGACATAATACATAAACAAGTACATATATAACAAAATATCCAAAAACGAACGATATGTAATGAAACTGGTACTCAATTTACTTGATTACTCCAAAGATACTAAACATATTCAGTACATTACACAAAGGGTTCCACTTAATAGCATGAGATAATTCTAAATTGCCAAACAAGTAACATTATGCAACATACACACACCACATTCTTATCACATATACACACACATTATGAGAGATTATGTACTATATACATAATACAAAATTGTTACCCTCATATCTGGTCATATTCCAAACATATATCCCAGGAGACCCCAAGCAGAACGTTACCAGGTATCATCCACATGCCTGATACAAGGAAAGTATAAAAAGAAAAACTATATATATAAGTTGCACAAGGTGCTTTTACATAACACCTGTCATGCAGTACATGAGTTTGCTTCACAAGAGACCCACTCTCTTAACCACGTCAATTTAAGAACAAAAATTAGTTTCCAAGCAATAGTATATATATTTGTTTGAATTAAACATCATCCAAACTAACGATCATACCTATCATTTATACATTAAACCACACCCATACCAATCGTATGCCACCTTCACTCACACATATTCAAGAAGCCAGCCTCGTGTACCCTTTAAGGTATTAACTCCCATAAATCCCTGACCTTGAATCTGCAATATCCCTTTGAAAATAAGAAAAACCATCTGTTTCCCGTAATGTCTTTATTTCTCTGATGTGTACCATAAAATATCGCTACCAGTGCTCTGATTCTCTCCCTCACAGATAAATGCCTATATACCCATGACGTATATACAAAATCCGTCACTAAATATCAGATTGCATTCTGTACCGGTGTTTCGACCCCCCCCCACATCTAAACTTAAAGCTCTTAAGACACTAAACCCACCCCCACCCACCATTCTTAAAACCCTACCAAACCACAACCTTACGTGTTCCAATCTCTTACAGAAATAAACTGCATGAAAGACCGTATCAGGATCTCCACACACACACAACACAGCCCCCCCCCCTCCTGCACGCGCCTATTCGCTAAAACTTCCCCGGACGGCAGTATATTATGTAAAAATTTAAACATTATCTCCCTGACCTTGGCTCGTAACCGTAATGCTTTTAAACGACCCCATATGTCTTTCCATGCATACATTGGATATATTCCCTCCACCTTAGCCACTACCTCCCTGCCCTCTACCAGTGCCAATTTGCCGATCTTGATCTTGCGTGGATCTTTTACATAAATTAACATCCTCAACATGTCCTCACATCTCTTTACATCCGTGCCGGTCAACCAACGTACCAAGTCCCGTCTTATCCAGGTCAAACCCGTGCCAGCCATTCTACCCTCTCTCAAGTAGCTATGCTTGACATACATGCCTAACATTCTATTATGCAGATTCATTAGCCCCAGGCCACCCCGGCCAACCGGAAGCGACACCACATCCCTCGTTAACCAATCACAACCTGAACCCCAAATATATCTATATACACGCGTTAACATACGCTTTTCATCATATGGATGTAACGGATAAATACAAGCCACATGCCACAACTTACTGAACAAAATCACATTCACCACAATTGCGCGCTGATGTATAGACAAGCCTCCTTCCCTCAAACCTGTTAAACGACCTAAAACCCTCTCTACAGCCTCACTTGAATTCACCTTCCTCGCATCCTGTATGTTATCCCTATGCACAATCCCACACACCTTAATTTGATTTACTAAAGGCCAGCCTTCCCTCTGGCCTAATACCACACCCGCACAATCCCCCACCCCCATAAGCATTGATTTTTCCTTATTAACCGTCATTCCGGTTGCTTTCCCGAAACATTCCACCAATTCGCTCACTTTTCCTAAAACCTTGGCTCCACGAAATAAAACCGTAGTGTCGTCCACGTAACCTATAATTCCTGATTGTACCCCAACCCAACCTTGCTTGTCATCCTGTCGTACAATCCCCCTCACGGCTCTAAAAAACGGGTCCTGAATCAACGCAAAAAGAATTTGTGATATAGGACACCCCTGCCGCAATCCCCTATGCATCCTAACAACTTTTCCCAACCTACCGTTTACCTGCACCCTAAACGTAGCCTGCTCGTACAAAACCTGTGCCCAACTAACAATTTCCTTTCCGAAACCTTGCCACTGCATAAACTTCCATAATGCATCTCTCTCCACGCAATCGTATGCAGCGTGCCAATCTAAAGCTAATATTCCACCCTTATTACCCCTCCCGCTTTCCTCAATGAACCTGCGAATAATTCCTTGTCCCACACACATAGATCGTCCTGGCACACCATATTGTCCCTCGTCCAGAACTCTCTCCAAAACCCGTTTTATCCTATTTCCTAACAATTTCGCAAATATTTTATAGTCGCACCTCATTAATGAAATTGCCCTATAATTATTTATATAATTCCCAGATTTTTTTTTCGGGACTAGAACAACCACCCCTGTTCTTTGTTGCTGTCCCATAATGCCACTATTTTTCATGGCATTAAATAATATCACCAAAAAATCGCAAATACAATCCCAGTTGTCCTTGTAAAAATCACAAGGGATTCCGTCAATCCCCGGCGACTTCCCTACACTCATACCCTCCACAGTCAACCTAATCTCTTCTTCACTTATAGGTCCATTCAAAGCCAACCTGTCCATGTACTCTAGATTACAACGTACATATTCACCCATTTCTCCCAGCGCCCCCTTAGAAATCCCAGCATTTTTGTATTGCAATTCATACCATGCGTCTACAAAGGTATTCATAGCCTCCGTTGACCGAAGGACCTGCCCCCTACTAAAGTCTCCCAATGACTCCTGAACCTCTAATCCCATTAATTCTGTCGCCTTACGACGTCTGCCCTGCTCTCGCAAGACAAACGCCGAAGGACGGTCACCCCATAAAACCTCATCAATTCCACTTGCTATCCGCGCCGCATCAAAAATACGATTGTGAATGTCTCTAATTAAGCGTTTTAAATTTTCAATTTCAACCACCGGATACACTCCCCCACCCTTTGTATAACATGCTTGCAGTTGATTTTCAAGATAGTTCAAGAGCCCATACTGCATTCTCTTGTCTTCTTTTCCTTGCTGCTGATAAAAATTCCTCACCTTCACCTTACCGACAGTATCCCACCATTCGACTATATCAATTCCCTCCTGCCATTCAGCCCACCATCCTCTCCAAGCACTCACAAAATCTTCCCTCACACCTCTTTTGTGCATTAAACCCACATTCAACTTCCAGAAACCTCTGTAACGCCTCGGTAATCCTACCCAGTCAACATCCGCCATAACACCTCTGTGTTCGGAAAAGCTCACATTTAGCACACGTACACTCCTGATGCTGACACCTCTAGAAACGTATATGCGATCCAGTCTTACCGCATACTCCCTTCTAACGAACGTATGCATGACCCCACCCACCTCATCCCCCCCCACATCCGTAACATTAACACTCCGCAAAAGATCCCCTAAATATCCTGAAAAAAAAACCTCTCCCTCTCGGTTCGACATCCTTGCAACGATCAATGCAATTCCAATCACCCCCAATAATCGTGACGACTGGCAGTGATTTTAAATGGTACACCAACACGTCCCTAAAAAACGCATTTTTTACACGCATGTCACCTTCCGCCGGTCCGTACACCCCCAGGAAGGCCACCCGTACCCCACCCCACACCCCATCAACCCTAACAACCCTCCCCCTCCCTCCCACCTCATATGTTTGCAAAGAAAACGGGCTAGCCTCTTTAACTAACACTGCTACACCACCTTTCAGTCTATTAGAACAGCCCATGTACAAAATATATTCAGGAATCAGCAATTCACCTAAAGATTTATAATTGTGTTCTTGTAAGAATACAACATCGGGTACATAATTTTTTAACAAAACCTCCAAATACTTACGTTTTTCAACAGACCGTAACCCATTTATATTTAAAGTAAGACACTTGAACGTTTCATTGGAGTTTTACCCTTGGATACCTTGACATTCTTGGTTCCCTTGCGTATATCTCCACTTCTTCCCCCACCCCCCCCTGTGTCGTTCTCCTTGACATGCTGAACACATGTAGATTTGCCCTTGTCTCTACGGGTCACATCGCACCATGCTTTGTTCCCCGACCGTTGTCCTGGTGTCAAAACATCTTGAGAGTCAGATATCACCGCCACTCTCTTACGAGAACTGCGGCCAGTATCCATCTCATCTTCAGAACTGTTGTTTCTATGAACTTCCACGACCACAACCTGATGTTCAGCAATATGCCCGGCGGATGCCCCGTCCTTCTCCTTCACACTTACATCCTCTAAACCACCGTGAAGCCCCTCAGATGTGGAAGCACCCAATAAAACATTCAGAACTTCTTGAATAGATTGCTCCACGTCAACCTGAGTATGAACGAGGTCTTCCTCTGTCGTCGCCGATACCACGCCCACGTCCTCCACTGCACCAGGGAGGGTTAGACATATCGGCGATTCTTGAACCTCACCCTCTACCTCCTCACTCCACAATTTACGAGGCAATATATGTTGTTGTGTAGCAGCAGCATATGATCGCTGCTCCGTTGAAACATCAAATCGCCTTACTTCCATCGTTTTATCACGTCTTGTAGGGCATTGCGCCGCCATATGGTCATACAACCTGAATTTCAGCACCCATATCCAGCATATAACCAAAAAAGTATCCAAAACGGTTGGGATCCTCTCCAAGATACGATACTACGTGCCGCAAAATGCCCTTCTCACACTATACCACTCACTTATTTATCCATACCTCACCTATGCTATTTGTGCTTGGGGATCAACTGCAGCAACACACCTAAAGCCAATAATAACCCAACAAAAAGCTGCAGTAAGAATAATCACTAAATCCCATCCCTGGCAACACCCCCCCCCACTCTTCATAGACTTAAACTTACTCCCTGTTCAGTACATCCACACTTACTACTGTGCAATCTACATCTACAGGGCCCTAAACTCTAATATCAACCTTGACCTAAAACGCTTTCTTGATAGCTGTGACAGAACCCACAGGCATAACCCCAGACACAAACATCTCTACGACATTCCCCATGTCCGACTAAACCTTTACAAAAATTCAATGTATGTCAAAGGCCCTAAAATCTGGAATACCCTACCTGAGAACTCTAGAACTGCAGACACATTCATCACCTTCAAAACTACCATTAGAAAACATCTTATCTCCCTGATACACCCCGTCAACTAACTACACGAATACCACCTGGTGGTTCACACTTACACTCACTCACTCATTTGACCATAAACAGAAATATTAATCTCAATCTTAAAATAATGAATCCTGTGATACTCCAATACTGAAACTATGTACTGTGCCAAAACAAAAGCATTCACATTGCTAAACTCACAAACTAGTATTTAGTCACTTAGCCATAATACCAACTTACCTCATAATTTGTAATATTTTACAATTAAGAATAAAACTAAGTCTGCCCGAAATGCCTAGCCATGCTAAGCGTTCTAGTGGTACACTCTGTAATCACTATTTTACAACATGTAAACCACACAATAACCAAATTTCTGTAAACTCAGCATTGTAATCCTTATAGAGAATAAACTTTGAATTTGAATTTGAATTTGAATACATCCCACAAAGCCTGCACGTACGCCTTTGTCCTGAGTACGTAACGTACACTTGCGTACGAAAGTCCTCCATAACCACATACGACGGAATAGGGTGCTTGAGGGACATTTTCAGGGAGAAAGACCCCTCCAGCATACCAACTAGAGGACCATCATGCCACCGTCCCATAGTTGCCATATGAACCGTGCCATAGCGTGCAAAAACATTCCTCAAATCACTCTCGTCCGCCTCAAAAGGAACGTTTCGTACCTTGATCCAGGTGTAAAAACGGGAGACGTCGTGAAGGCGAACAGTGACACCAGGATTAACGGTTTTGATCACATCCTGATATGTAGCAACCATATTTTCGTAAGTACTATTTTGTCTGAATTTGACAAAAAGCCTCGAAGTGCCGTTCAAAGAGACACCATAAAGATCTTCATTATTGATACCATATGTATCTCGGAGTATCGCAGTAAGCAGTAGATGTGTATTCTGATTGTTGAACGAGCCTGTCACTAACTGAAGGCAGACGGTGTTGACTCGCCTACGTGCACCTTCCGCCATTGTGAGTGCACTGAGGAAAACTGCGCAGCAATCAACAGTCAGGAGCTATTGCGCAGCCTGGTAAACTGCGCAAGAACAAACTCAAACAGGAGCGTCTGCGCAGCACGTCCACTCGGCCCGGAAGCGAAGAGGACAATGATTGGGGATTGTAAGGAAATGGTAGCGAGGGTCCTGGGTATACAAATCAATTCCCCCTAATGACGAACTTACACAGCATATCCATAACTAGATATCCATTGCAGGATTGTTGCAACAACAATATACAAGTGATTACAATAAATATATATATATAAACTTTAAAAGGGGATGTATACATATGATGCACATACAACTAAAATTACAGTAGCTGAGAACAATCAGGTTTAGTAAGGGTATACACGACTCAATATCTACCTGTTCAACATGTTAAACCCATACCATGGTATTACATAACCACTCACACCTTCAATAGGCACATGAGCCTAATAGTGTGGCTGAAAGGGTGCACAGCCACTACAAACCAGTGCTTTTGTCAGTGGAACACCTTCCATCTGAACAAAAAACTAATGGCAAAATAAATAAAGAAACTACTAGGAAAAATAAGAAATGACTTGAGGATTTTACTTAAAATTTAAATAAAAAAATGGCCTTTGGTTGTTTTAGTTGGGCAGAAGTAGGTAAGGCCCTGGACAGATCTGTGATGTTAAAGATGTAGGTTATCCTGGGCGGATGGTAACAGTCCGATGTTTTGGAATCTCCTCTACCACTTGGTTGGAGCACCATAAGTAGAACAGGTAAGGGCCGGTAGTAGTCGAATAATGTTAATAAGCCCAGTTAACAAATGTCTTGCTCCTTTATCTGGCGTCTACCCTGGATGACCACGCCAGGAACAGAGCTGGTAATAAGAAAAAATAAACTGGTTTTCATTGGTCATGATAATATAATATTTAAGAATGGAAAAGTGATAAATGCCAAAATCTTTACTGGTAACCAGCAAACAAAAGAAAGGAACAAACAGTAATACTCCTGGTAGATCACCCTACCTGATTAGAAGAGTGGAGGTGAAGTGACTCTCCAAACTTCAACCCACACCAGGTAAGGTCAATATTACCAGGAGTAGAAACTGAAACAAATGAGACACCAAGAACTAGTTTAGCCCCAGCCCGCCAGAGGGGGGATGGGGTGTGCGACGTAACTCTCTAATGGTTCCTGGTTGCCTGAACAACCTTAACCCCACTAACACCTACTTTCCCCTCACAATACCCCCTTCCAAAACTTATGGACGGAGTCAATAAGTAAATAAACAGAGGGAAAAGAACTATGTACAACCTCGGCTCAGCCAATCTGAAAAGTGGTTTTCAGAGCCAGAAATATATACAACTTTAAACTTATAGGGCTGAATAGCCAGAGCCCATCTCAAGAGTGCTATTTGACCCTTTAAAGTTCTCCAAGTGCATCAGTGGCTTGTGATCTGTTTCAAGCACAAAGGGTTTTCCGTATAGGTAGTATTTGAATCTACTTATACCCTATACTAATGCGTAACATTCTTTTTTCCACGGTGGAGTATCTTTCTTCTCTGGGCAGGAGCTTCTTACTGGCGAAAGATACTGGGAAAGGTGTCTCCTCATAATACTGAAGCAGTACAGCCCCGAGTCCAGAATGGGAGGCATCTGTTCGGAGACAAAATATTTTATTAATATCGGGTAATTTTAGGACAGGGGGGTTGGAAAATATTATTTTAATTTCTTCGAAGCTTTGGATGGCTTCTTCAGAACTAAGGTTCCTTGACACCCTTTTTCAAATAGTTTGTTAGAACTGAAGTCAACTACTTAAATTTGGTACAAAACTTCTGTAGAAATTTACAGATCCAAGGAAACTTCGTAACAACTTTTTTGGAGAAGGGAATGTACTTTCTAAAACGGCTTTAGAATTATTACGAAGAGGTGATAAATTGTTGTCAGAGATAATGAACCCGAGGTATTGTACCTTAGGATAGCCAAGAAAGCACTGCTGTGGTTTGACTGTAAGGCCATGAGTTCTTAGTCTTTTCAAAACGAGCGACAATGTAGTTAGATGGTCTTCCCAGACATGTGTCATGATATAAATATTATCAAAATACACAGAGACATTCTTGAGATCAGAATGAACTATTCTCATAAGCCTAATATATGTGGCACACGCGGTAACCAAACCGAAAGGCATTGTGCGATATTGCCTTAGTCCTCTATGAGTAGGGAAAGCCGTGTATGGTTTCGAGTCTGGGTTTAATGGCACTTTATGGTATGCTTGCGAGATATCTAACTCAGAGAAGAATTTACAGTCATGGAATTTATACAGGTCATGATCGATCACTGGCATGGGTTCTGCATCCCATTTAGTGATAGTATTTAAATAACGAAAATCTTGTGCCAGTCTGTAAGAATTGTCGGGTTTCTTAACCATAACTGAACAGAAAGCTGATTTCGAAGGTTCTATGATAATTAAGCTTAATAGTTTGTCAACTTCATTATCAAATGTTTTCTGTAAGTGAACGGGAACAGGGTAGATTTTCCGCCTTACTGGTTCATGATCTGACAATTCAATCTTGTGTACCACAGTGGTGGCAAGTCCCGGGATCTCTGAATACGTCAGAAAATGTATTTACTATGGCACTTACTTGAGACCTTTGTTTATTTGATAGTTCGTTGTTGATGTTGACATCCGACTTCTTCAGTGAAGGATCACCCGTTAAGATATCCAGTAGTTCCTTCGATTCTGTAAGAGACTTGTCATCTATAATACAAACTTTACACTCGTGCGAATCACCACTTGTAACTACGCTGTAAGAATTAGTATCTTCGTCAAAGGAGTTTAAACAAAGATTAACTTCTCTACGATGGTACCGTTTCAAAATATTGACGTGATACATTCTTTCCTTACCCTTGACATCCAAGATATAATCTACCTTATTACAGACCTTCACTACTTTATACGGTCCGCGCCAGGTAATTAGCAATTTGTTGGATTTGTCAGGTAGAAGAACTAAAACTTCATCACCAATATTAAACTTACGCTTGGAGCTTTTATGGTCAAAATGGGTCTTTTAAGTTTCCATAGACATCTCTAGGTTTTTAACGACCAAATCGGCGGTTTCTTCCAATCTTTGCCTCAGATCTAAGAGAAATTGATAGCTGTTTTGAACCTCAGGTTTAATATCTTTGGACCAAAGTTCATTCAAGATAAATAGTGGTCCACCAGCTTGTCTCCCATAAAGCAATTCAAAAGGGGAATAACCAAGGGAATCACTTAGAATCTCGTGCATTGCAAAAAGAGCACATGGTAGAAATCTATGCCAGTCCGTTGGTTTAAGAATGCATAGTTTCTTAATATTGACTTCAGGATGGCATGTTGTCGCTCCACTCTTCCGTTACACATCGGATAGTAAGGTGTAGTAAAAAGAGGTTTAACACCCACAAGTTGATAAACCTGTTCCATTAATTCTGAAGTGAATTGTGCCCCTTGATCCGACAAAATTTCACGAGGTATACCTACACGTGAAAAAATAGAAAATAAGGCTTCTGCGACTTCTATGGACGTAATGGATTTTAAGGGTACCGCCTCTGGGAAGCTGGATGCATAGTCAATCATAGTTAAAATATATTTATGACCTCCTGATGACCGAGGAGTGATAGGACCAACTATATCTACTGCAACCCTTGCAAAAGGGACTGAGAAAATTGGCATCTTTACAATGGGAACTCTCCTAGTTCTACCCTTCTGTGTGGAAAGTTGACATACGTGACATGATCTACAGTACTTATAGATGTCAGAGGACATACTAGGCCAGAAATATAGGTCCTTGATCTTCTTATAGGTTTTCCTATGTTAAAAAAGGTCAGAGACTGGTAGGTCATGAGAAATCTTTAAAATAGTTTCCCAGCAATCCCGCGGAATGACTAACAGATTTCGACCCACGTCATTGGGTTTATCCGCTGACACTATAGTCTTGTACAGAAGTTTGAACTCAAACTTATAAGAAAATTTCTTTCTTCGTATCACGTTGCCATTTAAAGCTAACTTACGAATTTCCTCTATGGAAGGACAAGTCTTTTGAATACCCTCTAAATCAATATGAGACAGCTCGATAGGTTTTCTTTTGGAAAGAACTAATGGGTTGATAGGTTTTACCTTAGACTGAGCTCTGGTAAGGACGTTAATCATGTCCTGGTGCTGAAGAGATTGTCCCGCTTAGTTTTTCACTGGTTTCTACATTTTCCGGTTTTGGTGACTGACTTACTAAGGGCGTTCCCAGAGTTTCGTAACTATCAGCTCTCTGATTTAAGTTATCCAACTGAATCTCTTCTGGAGCTATCTGTGAAGAAACAGAAGTATTAGGTTCCAACCCTTCCTTGGAAACTCCAAATTTCAAACAGTCGTTTTCAGATGGGAAAGTAGCCCCTTGTATGTTCCCAACCAAAACAGAACATGAGGTTATCGGGGCAACTACTGCATCTACCCATCCTGAAAACCATTTGCACCTTATGAAACATCTGACTGTTGGAAAAGAATCGTTTCTTCCTAAATAGTCAGTTAATTTAGTGGACTTACAACGTGATGAATCTAGGTTAGGGAAAAGCTTACTCGATATAACAATACAGGAACATCCAGTGTCTCTAAGGATTGTTGACACATGCCATTGACTGTACCTTCACTAAAGGGTGCGTTTATGTTCGATTCAGTGAAACACTTACCGATATTTTCACCTTTTTCTTAGGACAGTCGGGTCGTCTATGGCCCCATTCATTACAGTTACAACACTTTACTGTGAAGACAGTGGAATTCTTCGGTAGGGAGGGTTTGGATCCCTCAGATTGCTAAGTCACAATAGACTTATATCTGCTACGCTCTTTAGGGTAGTTATTATGAGCACACACATATACATCAGCAGCTTGTGCCATTTCCGCAGCCGTATGAATGTTTCTTTAATGAATATTCGTAAATCAGAGTTTACGGAAGAAAGGAATTTATCTCTTACCATCATGTCTCGTAAAGATTCCAAATCGTGGTCGACCTCAGCACTATCAATCCACGAATCAAATAATCTGAAAAGTGTTAAGAATTGCATATAATTTTGATTTGGAGTTATTTTAACGTGTCTAAACTCCGACCTCTAATGATGAGTGGTTTTCTTGAAAGCCTGAGGTATAGCTTTCTTCAGCAGGCTATAAGTAGAAATAACATCAGAAGGTAGGGTGGAATAAACATTTAATGCTGAACCTGATAGTAGTAAGCCAAGCCTAGTAGCCCAAGAATCTGATGGCCAGTCACAGAGTAACAGTACTCTCGAATCTGGCAGTATATGCCGAGATGTCATCTTGTTCTGAAAAAGGTGGAAACTGTGGCATCCTAATATTAGGTTCTTGGGAAGGGTATTCTAGTACCCTTTCATCTATTTTCTGCTTAGATAGTTCTATCTTTTTGGCTTCTAATTCCAACCTTAACTTTTCCAACGCCCTCTGCTTAGCCTGTTCTTCAATTTCCTTCATTTTGAAGGCTACCTCTCTCGCTTGAACTCTCTCCTCTAGCTATCCTATCCTGTTCTTGTTTCTTCTCCCGAGATAGTCTTTCTTGTTTCTCCTCCCGAGCTAGTCTTTCCTGTTCCTCCTCCCGACCTAGTCTTTCCTGTTCTTTTCTCTTCACGAGCTAGTCTTTCCTGTTCTTCTTTCTTTTCAATAGCCATTTTAGCAGTAATATAACTAAAAAGGCTCTGTCCAGTAAATCCCATTTCCTTTCCAGCTCTCAACCAGAAATCTAAGGAATCCATCTTGTAAAAAAGAAATACTACGCACCAAACTTGACCCGTCTGAACTAATAAACTATCAGGAATGTCTGTTACAAAAGAGGGACACAGTCCGCACACTTTAAACTTCCCGAAGAAAATGAACTAAATATTTTCCCCTGGAAGAATACACTTGTGGGCTCAATAGCCTTCACTAAGCTAAATACACACGGTTCACACAGGAGGGGTTATTATCAAAGTTCCCCAGATCCAACAAATAGGTAAACTTCTAAACCGAACCTTAGAACCAAACAAACGGTAAGTCAACCAGACTAAGAAATGACTTGACACCTCAACTAACTCGCCCTTTTCCATCTTAAATGTTATACTCACAACTAGTTGAACCCTCAGGACGATGTTGCTTCAAGAGTCGTATCCTGGCAAGGTCGCCATTGTCAGTGGAACACCTTCCATCTGAACAAAAAACTAATGGAAAAATAAAGAAACGACTAGGAAAAATAAGAATAAGGACTTAAGGATTTTACTTAAAATTTAAATAATAAAAAAAATGGCCTTTGGTTCTTGTAGTTGGGCAGGAGTAAGTAAGGCCCTGGACAGATCTATGATGTTAAAGATGTAGGTTATCCTGGGCGGATGATAACAGTCCGATGTTTTGGAATCTCTACCACTTGGTTGGAGCACCACAAGTAGAACAGGTAAGGGCCGGTAGTAGTCGAATAATGTTAAGGGCAATTGCAGCAGGAATTTATCGCACAGTCTGTAGAAATAAAATAATTTAAGGTAAAAGGTGGGCAACTGCGTTCCCGGAGGCATATAGAAATATAACGGTAAAGGGACTCAGTAATTTGGCTACTTAAGTACTAAGGGACCATCTTCCTTTTATAGAGCGTATATGACCATACTGAAGGATATGTAAATGTGGTGGGATTGTCATGAGAGTTGTATGGGAAGGGATGACATGTCAGATGTGGTGTAATTTGAGAGTTTTCTTGTGTGTGAATGTTTTAGTTTAACCATGTGTTGAAAAACAACAGGTCATTGATGATCATAGTTTTAATAAAGTAAATGATCTTTGTAAGTGAGACAACTACAAGAGGGAACAATCACAGGATACAGAGTAATCATGTTTTTCCCAAAATTATTTAATTGCCTTGCTTTTCTCCTAATAAAGGATTAAAATATAAGGTAGTAAAAGTCTTATCCATTGTTGTGTTAATATGTGCGTGTATGAGTCGCTGTGGGTATGTGTGATCGAGTATATACGCAAATGTATATATATGTAAGAGTATAGGTATGTATGTTACCTTCGCATATTTCATTGTTCTGGACGGGTTTCCCTGTCATATTTCATTGTTCTGGACGGGTTTCCCTGTCATATTTCATTCTTATGGACGGGTTTCCCTGTCATATTTCATTGTTCTGGACGGGTTTCCCTGTTATACTTCATTGTTCTGGACGGGTTCCCCTGTCATATTTCATTGTTCAGGATGGGTTTCCCTGTCATATTTCATTGTTCTGGACGGGGTTCCCTGTCATTTTTCATTGTTCTGGACGGGTTTCCTTCCATATTTCATGGTTCTGGACGGGTTTCCCTGTCATATTTCATTGTTCTGGACGGGTTTCCTTCTCATATTTCATTGTTCTGGACGGGTTTCCCTGTCATATTTCATTGTTCTGGACGAGTTTCCCTGTCATATTTTATTGTTCTGGACGGGTTTCCCTGTCATATTTCATTGTTCTGGACGGGTTTCCCTGTCATATTTCATTGCTCTGGACAGGTTTCCTTCCAATATTTCATTGTTCTTGACGGTTTTCCTTCTCATATTTCATTGTTCTGGACGGGTATCAATATCACATTTCATTGTTTTGGACGGGTTCCCTTCCAATATTTCACTGTTCTGGACGGGTTTCTTTTCATATTTCATAGTTCTGGACGCGTTTCCTTCCAATATTTTATTGTTCTGGTCGGATTTCCTTAACACATTTCATAGTCCTGGACGGGTTTTCCTGTCAGATTTCACTGTTCCGCACGGGTTTCTTTCTCATATTTCATTGTTCTGGACTGGTTTCCCTGTCATATTTCATTGTTCTGGACTGGTTTCCCTGTCATATTTCATTGTTCTGGACGGGTTTCCCTGTCATATTTCATTGTTCTGGACTGGTTTCCCTGTCATATTTCATTGTTCTGGACGGGTTTCCCTGTCATATTTCATTGTTCTGGACGGGTTTCCCTGTCATATTTCATTGTTCTGGACTGGTTTCCCTGTCATATTTCATTGTTGTGGACGGGTTTCCTTCTCACATTTCATTGTTCTGGACGGGTTTCCTTCTCATATTTCATTGTTCTGGAAGGGTTTCGTTCTCATATTTCATTGTTCTGGACGGGTTTCCTTCTCATATTTCATTGTTCTGGACGGGTTTCCTTCTCATATTTCATTGTTCTGGACGGGTTTCCTTCTCATATTTCATTGTTCTTGATGGGTTTCGTTCTCATATTTCATTGTTCTTTACGGGTTTCGTTCTCATATTTCCTTGTTCTGGACGGGTTTTCCTGTCATATTTCATCGTTCTGGACGGGTTTCCCTTTCATATATCATTGCTCTGGACTGGTTCCCCTGTCATATTTCATTGTTCTGGACGGGTTTCCCTGTCTGCACAGACAGCCCATGCTGTCTGCCAGCTTAGTTCATATTTCGCGCCACTAAGGTGCTGCCATCTATAGGCCTTGCCACTTCAGTATGCCCAGACTTGCCTCGCTCTCACTCACACAGCGGCCTGGCATCAACACACAAGTACTCCCAGCTCTCTCTCGTGGGCATGGCCCTGCCCGGGCCATGGGCACAAACACACAAGCCTGTGTAACCCACCACTACTTATCAATAAAGTAAGAAGCCTCCGAAGAAGTATATCATTAACACCGCTCTACATACTACCAAATAAGCGTCGTTATAAGTGGTAGCAGCGGTGCTCCGCAGCAGTTGTGTTTGCCTGGAGAGAAGGAGGAAGAGGTATGAAGTCATCTTCACTTCATCACCCTACACAAGAAGCATCCGTCTCTCAACAAGTTATCCTGATGTCGTGTCTGCACGTTTGAGCACCCAGACACAGGTACTAGCAGGATCCAGCCGAAATTTGCCGAATTTCTTCGAGAATTGTAAGTGGCGTCCCAGTGACCCCACGCTGTTTCTCAAGTCACGTGTTCAGCGTCACTTGTATGTTGCTGTTGTTGTTCAGCTCAGCACAGCTGTTTCAGCAAGCCAGAGGTGAGTTTTGTGGTGATTTCTGCGTCCAGTGTGAGCTTCTCCACGTGTTTGTGGGTGGAGGAGGAGGAGGAATGGCCAGATGCCCGCCCTGCCATACACTCACGCACGCTCCTCGCCACCACACTACCATACACTCACCACTGCCCACTCCCTCTGCTGTGTTTTCTGCTGTTTTTCGTATGAATTCATTGCCAGTGCTGTGTATCCGAGTGCCCGAGGCCACTCGAAGCTACGTGGATTACGACGTCACGTGGGTGTGGGCGATGTCACGTAGACCTACAAAGCCACGTGAGTTACCAGATGTCCCAGGCCTCATGCTGTGGTCTGCTGCCCGCATCACATCGACGCCACCCACGATGCTGACTTCATGACGTCACGATGTCTGTTGACGTTCACGATGTCTGCCTGACGTCACCTCGAGATGTCTGCTGACGTCACCCACGATGCTGCCCGACTTCATGACGTCACGATGTCTGCCTGACGTCACCTCGAGATGTCTGCCTGACGTCATGTCTGCCTGACTCACGATGTCTGCTGACGTCACCTCACGATGACGTCACCTCACGATGTCTGCCTGACGTCACCTCACGATGTCTGCTGACGTCACAGTCCTGCTGACGTCACCTCGCGACATCACGCCTGACATCACATGATGTCACATCGAGTGTTCTAGTAATTATTTCAGTATTGTCGAGAAGATTGAGAGAAGATATATGTCGTGTGTTAATTAATTCCTCTCAGTCAGTGTTCTCACATTTTAGTATGTCTTAGTGTCTGTTTTATGCACAGAAAAGCATCATTTGCTAGTTAAGCCATGTTGTACCGTATGTACAGCGGTGTGTTTGTAAGTTTTCCGTGTGTCCAGTGAGGTCTGTGGTCAGACCCTTGAGTTGTACCACTAAGTCACCCACGTGACCAGTGTTTGACAGCTGATTACTCAGCCCTGAGCGTATGAGCCCCCTTGTACAGAAAGCTTTTATGCTCGTCGCTCGTGATGTTCTGTAGAATCGTACCTGCTACGATTCTCATCGAGATTTGTTTCACTTCACCTCCAGACCGTCAGAGTGCAGTTATATGTAGAGAAACAAGTCTGGGGACGCTTAGGCTAACCTCTGCTATAACTCCAACTGTCGAGAGATGATACTCGTCAAGCCGCAGCCAGGCCTGTCGGCAGGCGCTGTGTCAGCCTCGTGTCACAAGCTTCAGTGAGCAGCCTGCACAAAGAAGATGTCACTTTGACTGCTAGCTCTCTCACTGCAGTCTGGTGTATGATGTTACGACTCCCAGATGTTTCGCCCAGTCGTCTCTGCCACGACTCGCTCCACAACTCGCTCCGTGCTCGCCGGCAGTGACAGCCCAGCGACAGTACCAGTCGAGAAGTGTCCTCCTGAGTCGCTTGCCAGAAGTCCTGCCCAGTTGCCGAGTTTTGTCGACGCCTCACTCGAGGGCACCAGCATGTTGTGCCCCAGGTTGAGTGAAAACCTGCAGCGACTCCTACGATGTCTGCTTCACCGTTCCAGAGGAGACCGTACCCTGTTACGTCACAGCTCAGCCGCAGCGATGTCTCCCGTGTTGCAGTATCTGTCCAGACGCAGGAAGGCGTGCAGTGATACACTTCGATGCTCACTGCCTATGACCACGATGTTTAGCACACCCCACATGTTTTTTCTTCCCTCCCTGTAGGAAGTTTTTTTTCCATGTCCATATGTATATATATGTTTTTATTTTGTGTTCTGTGCCCTGTTCCTACGAGAGAGAGACCGAGTTTCTTTTACTACCAGTATTGTCGCGTCGGGACGACGCGCGGTAGGTGGCCGAGCGTATGTAGACAGCCTGTACTGTCTGCACAGACAGCCCATGCTGTCTGCCAGCTTAATTCATATTTCGCGCTATGCTGGTGCTGCCACCTAGGCCTTGCCACTTCAGTATGCCCAGACTTGCCTCGCTCTCACTCACACAGCGGCCTGGCATCAACACACAAGTACTCCCAGCTCTCTCTCGTGGGCATGGCCCTGCCCGGGCCATGGGCACAAACACACAAGCCTGTGTAACCCACCACTACTTATCAATAAAGTAAGAAGCCTCCGAAGAAGTATATCATTAACACCGCTCTACAGACTACCCAAATAAGACCGTTATAATATTTCATTGTTCTGGACGGATTTCTCTGTCATATTTCATTATTCTTGACGAGTTTCCTTTTCATATTTCATTGTTCTGGACGGGTTTCCCTGTCATATTTCATTGTTCTGGACGGGTTTCCCTGTCATATTTCATTGTTCTGGACGGGTTTCCCTCTCATATTTCATTGTTCTGGACTGGTTTCCCTCTCATATTTCATTGTTCTGGACGGGTTTCCCTCTCATATTTCATTGTTCTGGACGAGTGTCCTTCTCATATTTCATTGTTCTGGAGGGGTTTCCCTGTAACATTTCATTGTTCTGGACAGGTTTCCTCCTCATATTTCATTGCTCTGTACGGATTTCTCTGTCATATTTCATTGTTCTGGACGGGTTTCCCTGTCATATATCATTGTTCTGGTCGGGTTTCCCTGTCATATTTCATTCTTCTGGACGGGTCTCCCTGTCATATTTCATTGTTCTGGACGGGTTTACCTGTCATATTTCATTGTTCTGGACGGGTTTCTAAGTCACATTTCATTGTTCTGGAAGGGTTTCTTTCTCATATTTCATTGTTCTGGACGGGTTTCCTTGTCATATTTCATTGTTCTGGACGGGTTTCCTTCTCATATTTCATTGTTCTGGACGGGTTTCCCTCTCATATTTCATTGTTCTAGACGGGTTTCCTTCTCATATTTCATTGTTCTGGACGGGTTTCCCTGTCATATTTCATTGTTCTGGACGGGTTTCCTTCTCATATTTCATTGTTCTGGACGGGTTTCCTTCTCATATTTCATTGTTAGGGACGGGTTTCCCTCTCATATTTCATTGTTCTGGACGGGTTTACTTCTCATATTTCGTAGTTCTGGACGGGTTTCCCTGTCATATTTCATTGTTCTGGACGGGTTTCCTTCTCATATTTCATTGTTGTGGACAGGTTTCATTCTCATATTTCATTGTTCTGGACGGGTTTCTTTCTCATATTTCCTTGTTCTGGACGGGCTTCCTTCTCACATTTCCTTGTTCTGGACGGGTTTCCTTCACATATTTCATTGTTCTGGACCAGTTTCCCTGTCATATTTCGTTGTTCTGGACGAGTTTCCCTCTCATGTTTCATTGTTCTGGACGGGTTTCTTTCTCATATTTCAATATTCTGGACGGGTTTCCTTCTCATATTTCATTGTTCTGGACGGGTTTCGTGGCCATATTTCATTGTTCTGGACGGATTTCCTTCTCATATTTCATTGCTCTTTACGGGTTTCGTTCTCATATTTCCTTGTTCTGGACGGGTTTTCTTCTCACATTTCCTTGTTCTGGACGGGTTTCCTTCCCATATTTCATTTTTCTGGACGGGTTTCCTTCTCATATTTCATTGTTCCGGACGGGTTTCCTTCATTATTTCATTGTTCTTCCTCATATACATCAATGACCTTCCAAACGTATCCCAACACCTGAAACCCATTCTCTTTGCTGATGACACGACTTATGTCATCTCTCACCCTAATCTTGCCACCCTCAACACCATTGTGAATGAGGAGCTGATTAAAATATCGACTTGGATGACAGCCAATAAACTTACCCTTAACACTGACAAAACTTACTATATTATGTTTGGTAGCTGAGCAGGAGATGCACAAATTAACATTAAGATTGACAACACTCTAATTACCAGAAATAATGGGGGAAAATTCCTAGGCTTATACCTTGACAACAACCTGAATTTCAGCACCCATATCCAGCATATAGCCAAAAAAGTATCCAAAACGGTTGGGATCCTCTCCAAGATACGATACTACGTGCCGCAAAATGCCCTTCTCACACTATACCACTCGCTTATTTATCCATACCTCACCTATGCTATTTGTGCTTGGGGATCAACTGCAGCAACACACCTAAAGCCAATATTAACCCAACAAAAAGCTGCAGTAAGAATAATCACTAAATCCCATCCCTGGCAGCACACCCCCCACTCTTCAAAGATCTAAACTTACTCCCAGTTCAGTACATCCACACTTACTACTGTGCAATCTATATCTACAGGGCCTTAAACTCTAATATCAACCTTGACCTAAAACGCTTTCTTGATAGTTGTGACAGAACCCACAGGCATAACACCAGAAACAAACATCTCTACGACATTCCCCGTGTCCGACTAAACCTTTACAAAAATTCAATGTATGTCAAAGGCCCTAAAATCTGGAATACCCTACCTGAGAACTCTAGAACTGCAGACACATTCATCACCTTCAAAACTACCATTAGAAAACATCTTATCTCCCTGATACACCCCGTCAACTAACTACACGAATACCACCTGGTGGTTCACACTTACACTCACTCACTCATTTGACCATAAACAGAAATATTAATCTCAATCTTAAAATAATGAATCCTGTGATACTCCAATACTGAAACTATGTACTGTGCCAAAACAAAAGCATTCACATTGCTAAACTCACAAACTAGTATTTAGTCACTTAGCCATAATACCAACTTACCTCATAATTTGTAATATTTTACAATTAAGAATAAAACTAAGTCTGCCCGAAATGCCTAGCCATGCTAAGCTGTCATATTTCATTGTTCTGGACGGGATCCCTTGTCATATTTCATTGTTCTGGACGGGTTTCCCTGTCAAATTTCGTTGTTCTGGACGGGTTTCCCTGTCATATTTCAGAGTTCTGGACTGGTTTATCTGTCGTATTTTATTGCTCTGTGCGGGTTTCCCTGTCATATTTCATTGTTCTGGACGGGTTTCCCTGTCATATTTCATTGTTCTGGACGGGTTTCCCTGTCATATTTCATTGTTCTGGACGGGTTTCCCTCTCATATTTCATTGTTCTGGACGGGTTTCCCTGTCATATTTCATCGTTCTGGACGGTTTTCCTGTCATATTTCATTGTTCTGGACGGGTTTCACTCTCATATTTCATTGTTCTGGACGGGTTCCCTTCTCATATTTCATTGTTCTGGACGGGTTTCCCTGTCATATTTCATTGTTCTGGACGGGTTTCCCTGTCATATTTCATTGTTCTGAACGGGTTTCCTTCTCATATTTCATTGTTCTGGACGGGTTTCCCTGTCATATTTCATTGTTCTGGACGGTTTTCCCTCTCATATTTCATTGTTCTGGACGGGTTTCCTTCTCATATTTCATTGTTCTGGACGGGTTTCCCTGTCATATTTCATTGTTCTGGACGGGTTTCCCTGTCATATTTCATTGTTCTGGACGGGTTTTCCTTCTCATATTTCATTGTTCTGGACGGGTTTCCTTCTCAGATTTCGTTGTTTTGCACGGGTTTCCCTGTCATATTTCATTGTTCTGGACGGGTTTCCCTGTCATATTTCATTGTTCTGGACGGGTTTCCCTGTCATATTTCATTGTTCTGGACGGGTTTCCTTGTCATATTTCATTGTTCTGGACGGGTTTCCCTGTCATATTTCATTCTTCTGGACGGGTTTCATTGTTCTGGCCGGGTTTCCCTGTCATATTTCATTGTTCTGGACGGGTTTCCTTCTCATATTTCATTGTTCTGGACGGGTTTCCCTGTCATATTTCATTATTCTGGACGGGTTTCCTTGTCATATTTCCCTCTCATATTTCATTGTTCTGGACGGGATTCCCTGTCATATTTCATTGTTCTGGACGGGTTTCCCTGTCATATTTCATTGTTCTGGACGGGTTTCCCTGTCATATTTCATTGTTCTGGACGGGTTTCCCTGTCATATTTCATTGTTCTGGACGGGTTTCCCTGTCATATTTCATTGTTCTGGACGGGTTTCCCTGTCATATTTCATTGTTCTGGACGGGTTACCCTGTCATATTGCATTGTTCTACGGGTTTTCATTGTTCTCATATTTCATTGTTCTGGACGGATTTCCCTGTCATATTTCATTGTTCTTGACGAGTTTCGTTCTCATATTTCATTGTTCTGGACGGGTTTCCCTCTCATACTTCATTGTTCTGGACTGGTTTCCTTCTCATATTTCATTGTTCTGGACGGGTTTCCTTCTCATATTTCATTGTTCTGGACGAGTTTCCCTGTCATATTTCATTGTTCTGGACGGGTTTCCCTGTCATATTTCATTGTTCTGGACGGGTTTCCTTCTCATATTTCATTGTTCTGGACGGGTTTCCTTCTCATATTTCATTGTTGTGGACGGGTTTCTCTGTTATATTTCATCGTTTTGGACGGGTTTTCCTGTCATATTTCATTGTTCTGGACTGGTTTCCCTGTCACATTTCATTCTTCTGGACGGGTTTCCTTCTCATATTTCATTGTTTGGACAGTTTTCCTCTCATATTTCATTGTTCTGGACTGGTTTCCCTGTCACATTTCATTGTTCTGAACGGGTTTCCCTATCATATTTCATTGTTATGGAAGGGTTTCCTTTTCATATTTCATTGTTCTGGACGGGTCTTTTGTCATATTTCATTGTTCTGGACGGGTTTCCTTCTCATATTTCATTGTTCTGGACGGGTTTTCCTGTCATATTTCATTGTTCTGGCCGGGTTTCCCTGCAATATTTCATTGTTCTGGACGGGTTTCCTTCTCATATTTCATTGTTCTGGACGGGTTTCCCTGTCATATTTCATTGTTCTGGACGGGTTTCCCTCTCATATTTCATTGTTCTGGACGGGGTTTCCTGTCATATTTCATTGTTTTGGACGGGTTTCCCTGTCATATTTCATTGTTCTGAACGGGTTTCCTGTCATATTTCATTGATCTGGACGGGTTTTCCTGTCATATTTCATTGTTCTGCACTGGTTTCCCTTCCATATTTCATTGTTCTGGACGGGTTTCCCTGTCATATTTCATTGTTCTGGACGGGTTTCCCTGTCATATTTCATTGTTCTGGACGGGTTTCCCTGTCATATTTCATTGTTCTGGACGGGTTTCCCTCTCATATTTCATTGTTCTGGACGGGTTTCCTTCTCATATTTCATTGTTCTGGACGGGTTTCCTTCTCATATTTCATTGTTCTGGACGGGTTTCCTCTCATATTTCATTGTTCTGGACGGGTTTCCCTGTCATATTTCATTGTTCTGGACGGGTTTCCCTGTCATATTTCATTGTTCTGGACGGGTTTCCTTCTCGTATTTCATTGTTCTGGACGTTCTCCTATTTCATTGTTTGGACGGGTTTCCTTCTCATATTTAATTTTTATGGACGGGTTTCTTCTCATATTTCATTGTTCTGGACGGGTTTCCTTCTCATATTTCATTGTTCTGGACGGTTTTCCTTGTCATATTTCATTGTTCTGGACGGGTTTCCCTGTCATATTTCATTGTTGTGGACGGGTTTCCCTGTCATATTTCATTGTTCTTGACGGGTTTTTCTGTCACATTTCGTTGTTCTGGACGGGTTTCCTTCTCATATTTCATTGTTCTGGACGGGTTTCCCTGTCATATTTCATTGTTGTGGACGGGTTTCCTTCTCATATTTCATTGTTCATTGTTCTGGACGGGTTTCCTTCTCATATTTTATTGTTCTTGACGGGTTTCCTTCATATTTCATTGTTCATATTTCACTGTTCTGGACGGGTTTCCCTGTCATATTTCATTGTTCTGGACGGGTTTCCCTGTCATATTTCATTGTTCTGGACGGGTTTCCTTCTCATTTTTCATTGTTCTGCCCTCTCATATTTCATTGTTCTGGACGGGTTTCCCTCTCATATTTCATTGTTCTGGACGGGTTTCTTTCTCATATTTCCTTGTTCTGGACGGATTTCCCTCTCATATTTCATAGTTCTGGATGGATTTGCCTGTCATATTTCATTGTTCTTGTCGAGTTTCGTTCTCATATTTCATTGTCCTGGACGGGTTTCCTTCTCATATTTCATTGTTCTGGACGGTTTCCTTCTCATAGTTCCCTTCTCATATTTCATTGTTCTGGACGGGTTTCCTTCTCATATTTCCTTGTTCTGGACGGGTTTCCATCTCATATTTCATTTTTCTGGACGGGTTTCCTTCTCATATTTCATTGTTCTGGACGGGTTTCCTTGTCATATTTCATTGTTCTGGACGGGGTTCCTTGTCATATTTCATTGTTCTGGACGGGGTTCCTTGTCATATTTCATTGTTCTGGACGGGTTTCCCTGTAATATTTCATTGTTCTGGACGGGTTTCCCTGTCATATTTCATTGTTCTGGACGGGTTTCCCTGTCATATTTCATTGTTCTGGACGGGTTTCCCTGTCATATTTCATTGTTCTGGACGGGTTTCCTTGTCATATTTCATTGTTCTGGACGGGTTTCCCTGTCATATTTCATTGTTCTGGACGGGTTTCCCTGTCATATTTCATTGTTCTGGACGGGTTTTTATCTCATATTTCATTGTTCTGGACGGGTTTCCCTGTCATATTTCATTGTTCTGGACGGGTTTCCCTGTCATATTTCATTGTTCTGGACGGGTTTCCCTGTCATATTTCATTGTTCTGGACGGGTTTCCCTGTCATATTTCATTGTTCTGGACGGGTTTCCCTTTCATATTTCATTGTTCTGGACGGGTTTCCCTCTCATATTTCATTGTTCAGGGTGGGTTTCCTTCTCATATTTCATTGTTATGGACGGGTTTCTCTGTCATATTTCCTTGTTCTGGACGGGTTTGCTTCTCATATTTCATTGTTCTGGACGGGTTTCCCTGTCATATTTCCATGTTCTGGACGGGTTTGCTTCTCATATTTCATTGTTCTGGACGGGTTTCCTTCTTATATTTCATTGTTCTGGACGGGTTTCCCTCTCATATTTCATTGTTCTGCATGGGTTTCGTTCTCATATTTCATTGTTCTGGACGTGTTTCCTTCTCATATTTCATTGTTCTGGACGGGTTTCCTTCTCATATTTCATTGTTCTGGACGGGTTTCCCTGTCACATTTCATTCTTCTGGATGGGTTTCCTTCTCATATTTCATTGCTGTGGAGAGGTTTCCCACTCATATTGCATTGTTCTGTACGGTTTCCCTGTCATATTTCATTGTTCTGGACGGGTTTCCCTCTCATATTTCATTGTTCTGGACGGGTTTCCTTCTCATATTTCATTGTTCTGGACGGGTTTCCTTCTCATATTTCATTGTTCTGGACGGGTTTCCTTCTCATATTTCATTGTTCTGGACGGGTTTCCTTCTCATATTTCATTGTTCTGGACGGGTTTCCTTCTCATATTTCATTGTTCTGGACGGGTTTCCTTCTCATATTTCATTGTTCTGGACGGGTTTCTCTGTCATAGTTCATTCTTCTGGAGGGGTCTCACTGTCATATTTCATTGTTCTGGACGGGTTTCAATGTAATATTTCATTGTTCTGGAGGGATTTTTCTGTCATATTTCATTGTTCTGGACGGGTTTCCCTCTCATATTTCATTGTTCTGGACGGGTTTCCCTCTCATATTTCATTGTTCTGGACGGGTTTCCCTCTCATATTTCATTGTTCTGGACGGGTTTCCCTGTCATATTTCATTGTTCTGGACGGGTTTCCCTGTCATATTTCATTGTTCTGGACGGGTTTCCCTGTCATATTTCATTGTTCTGGACGGGTTTCCCTGTCATATTTCATTGTTCTGGATATTTCATTGCTCTGGACGGGTTTCCCTGTCATATTTCATTGTTCTTGACGGGGTTTCCTCTCATATTTCATTGTTCTGGACGGATTTCCCTGTCATATTTCATTGTTCTGGACGGGTTTCCCTGTCATATTTCATTGTTCTTGACGGGTTTCCTTCTCATATTTCATTGTTCTGGACGGGTTTCCCTGTCATATTTCATTGTTCTGGACGGGTTTCCCTGTCATATTTCATTGTTCTGGACTGGTTTCCCTGTCATATTTCATTGTTCTGGACGGGTTTCCCATTGATATTTCATTGTTCTGGACGGGTTTCCCTGTCATATTTCATTGTTCTTGACGACGGGTTTCCTTGTCATATTTCATTGTTCTGGACGGGTTTTCCCTGTCATATTTCATTGTTCTGGACGGGTTTCCCTGTCATATTTCATTCTTCTGGACGGGTTTCTTCTCATATTTCATTGTTCTGGATGGGTTTCCCTGTCATATTTCATTGTTCTGGACGGGTTTCCCTGTCATATTTCATTGTTCTGGACGGGTTTCCCTGTCATATTTCATTGTTCTGGACGGGTTTCCCTGTCATATTTCATTGTTCTGGACGGGTTTCCCTCTCATATTTCATTGTTCTGGACGGGTTTCCTTGTCATATTTCATTGTTCTGGACGGGTTTCCCTGTCATATTTCATTGTTCTGGACGGGTTTCCCTGTCATATTTCATTGTTCTGGACGGGTTTCCCTGTCATATTTCATTGTTTTGGACGGGTTTAACATTCATATTTCATTGTTCTGGACGGGTTTCCCTGTCATATTTCATTGTTCTGGACGGGATTCCCTGTCATATTTCATTGTTCTGGACGGGTTTCCCTGTCATATTTCATTGTTCTGGAGGGTTTCCCTGTCATATTTCATTGTTCTGGATGGGTTTCCTTCTCATATCTCATTGTTCTGGACGGGTTTCCCTCTCATATTTCATTATTCTGGACGGGTTTCCCTCTCATATTTCATTGTTCTGGACGGGTTTCCTTCTCAATTTTCATTGTTCTGGACGTGTTTTCCTGTCATATTTCATTGTTCTGGACGGGTTTCCTTCTCATATTTCATTGTTCTGGACGGGTTTCCCTGTCATATTTCATTGTTCTGGACGGGTTTCCTTCTCATATTTCATTGTTCTGGACGTTCTCATATTTCATTGTTTTCCGGGTTTTCTTCATATTTTGTTGTTATGGTCGGGTTTCCCTGTCATATTTCATTGTTCTGGACTGGTTTTCTTCTCATATTTCATTGTTCTGGACGGGTTTCCCTCATATTTCATTGTTCTGGACGGGTTTCCCTGTCATATTTCAATGTTCTGCTCGGGTTTCCTTGTCATATTTCATTGTTCTTGAAGGGTTTCCCAGTCATATTTCCTTGTTCTGAACGGGTTTCCTTGTCATATTTCATTGTTCTGGACGGGGTCATACTGGTTTCCCTGTCAAATTTCGTTGTTATGGACGCGTTTCACTTCTCATATTTCATTGTTCTGGACGGGTTTCCCTGTCATATTTCATTGTTCTGGACGGGTTTCCCTGTCATATTTCATTGTTCTGGACGGGTTTCCCTGTCATATTTCATTGTTCTGGACGGGTTTCCCTGTCATATTTCATTGTTCTGGACGGGTTTCTCTGTCATATTTCATTGTTCTGGACTTTTTCCCTTCTCATATTTCATTGTTCTGGACTTTTTCCCTTCTCATATTTCATTGTTATGGACGGGTTTCCCTCTCATATTTCATTGTTCTGGACTGGTTTCCCTGTCATATTTCATTGTTATGGACGGGTTTCCCTATCATATTTCATTGTTCTGGACGGGTTTCCCTGTCATATTTCATAATTCTGGACGGGTTTCCCTGTCATATTTCATTGTTCTGGACGGGTTTCCCTGTCATATTTCATTGTTCTGGACGGGTTTCCTTCTCATATTTCATTGTTCTGGACGGGTTTCCCTGTCTTATTTCAATGTTCTGAACCGGTTTCCCTGTCATATTTCATTGTTCTGGACGGTTTCCCTGTCATATTTCATTGATCTGGACGGGTTTCCTTGTCATATTTCATTGTTCTGGACGGGTTTCCCTGTCATATTTCATTGTTCTGGACGGGTTTCCTTGTCATATTTCATTGTTCTGGACGGTTTTCCCTGTCATATTTCATTGTTCTGGACGGGTTTCCCTGTCATATTTCATTGTTCTGGACGGGTTTTGTTCTGGACGGGTTTCCTTCTCAAATTTCATTGTTCATTGTTCTGGACGGGTTTCCCTGTCATATTTCATATTTCGTTGTTATGGACGGGTTTCCCTGTCATATTTCATTGTTCTGGACGGGTTTCCCTGTCATATTTCATTGTTCTGGACGGGTTTCCCTGTCATATTTCATTGTTCTGGACGGGTTTCCCTGTCATATTTCATTGTTCTGGACGGGTTTCCCTCTCATATTTCATTGTTCTGGACGGGTTTCCCTCTCATATTTCATTGTTCTGGACGGGTTTCCCTCTCATATTTCATTGTTCTGGACGGGTTTCCTCTCATATTTCATTGTTCTGGACGGGTTTCCGTGTCATATTTCATTGTTTTGGACGGGATCCCTCTCATATATCATTGTTCTGGAGGGGTTCCCTTCTCATATTTCATTGTTCTGGACGGTTTTCCCTGTCATATTTCATTCTTCTGGACAGGTTTCCCTGTCACATTTCATTCTTCTGGACGGGTTTCCCTTTCATATTTCATTGTTCTGGACGGGTTTCCCTGTCATGTTTCATTGTCATGGACGGGTTTCCCTGTAATATTTCATTGTTCTGGACGGTTTTCCCTGTCATATTTCATTGTTCTGGACGGATTTCCCTGTCATATTTCATTGTTCTCGACGAGTTTCGTTCTCATATTTCATTGTTCTGGACGGGTTTCCCTGTCATATTTCATTGTTCTGGACGGGTTTCCCTCTCATATTTCATTGTTCTGGACGGGTTTCCTTCTCATATTTCATTGTTCTGGACGGGTTTCCTTCTCATATTTCATTGTTCTGGACGGGTTTCCCTCTCATATTTCATTGTTCTGGACGGGTTTCCTTCTCATATTTCATTGTTCTGGACGGGTTTCCCTGTCATATTTCATTGTTCTGGACGGGTTTCCTTCTCTTATTTCATTGTTCTTTACGGGTTTCCATCTCATTTTTCATTGTTTTCTCATATTTCATTTCTGGACGGGTTTTTTCTCATATTTCATTGTTCTGGACGGGTTTCCTTCTCATATTTCATTGTTCTGGACGGGTTTCCCTGTCATATTTCATTGTTCTGGACGGGTTTCCCTGTCATATTTCATTGTTCTGGACGGGTTTCCCTGTCATATTTCATTGTTCTGGACGGGTTTCCCTGTCATATTTCATTGTTCTGGACGGGTTTCCTTGTCATATTTCATTGTTCTGGACGGGTTTCCCTGTCATATTTCATTGTTCTGGACGGGTTTCCCTGTCATATTTCATTGTTCTGGACGGGTTTCCCTGTCATATTTCATTGTTCTGGACGGGTTTCCTTGTCATATTTCATTGTTCTGGACGGGTTTGGACGGGTTTCTCATATTTCATTGTTCTGGACGGGTTTCCTTGTCATATTTCATTGTTCTGGACGGGTTTCCTTCTCATATTTCATTGTTCTGGACGGGTTTCCCTCTCATATTTCATTGTTCTGGACGGGTTTCCTTGTCATATTTCATTGTTCTGGACGGGTTTCCCTCTCATATTTGATTGTTCTGGACGGGTTTCCGTCTCATATTTCATTGTTCTGGACGGGTTTCCTTCTCATATTTCATTGTTCTGGACGGGTTTCCCTGTCATATTTCATTGTTCTGGACGGGTTTCCCTCTCATATTTCATTGTTCTGGACGGGTTTCCCTGTCATATTTCATTGTTCTGGACGGGTTTCCCTGTCATATTTCATTGTTCTGGACGGGTTTCCGTCATATTTCATTGTTCTGGACGGGTTTCTCGGCCATATTTCCTTGTTCTGGACGGGTTTCCTTCTCATATTTCCTTGTTCTGGACGGGTTTCCTTCTCATATTTCATTTTTCTGGACGGGTTTCCTTCTCATATTTCATTGTTCTGGACGGGTTTCCTTCTCATATTTCATTGTTCTGGACTGTTTCCTTCTCATATTTCATTGTTCTGGACGAGTTTCAATTTCATATTCATATTTCATTGTTTTGGACGGGTTTCTCTTTAAAATTTCATTGTTCTGGACGGTTTCCCTGTCACATTTCATTGTTCTGGACGGGTTTCCCTGTCATATTTCATTGTTCTGGACGGGTTTCCCTGTCATATTTCATTGTTCTGGACGGGTTTCCCTCTCATATTTTATTGTTCTGGACGGGTTTCCCTGTCATATTTCATTGTTTGTTTCTCTCATATTTCATTCTTCTGGACGGGTTTCCCTCTCATATTTCATTGTTCTTGAGGAGTTCCCTTCTCATATTTCATTGTTCTGGACGGGTTTCCCTGTCATATTTCATTGTTCTGGACGGGTTTCCCTTTCATATAATTTCATTGTTCTGGACGGGTTTCCCTGTCATATTTCATTGTTCTGGACGGGTTTCCCTGTCATATTTCATTGTTCTGGACGGGTTTCCCTCTCATATTTCATTGTTCTGGACGGGTTTCCCTGTCATATTTCATTGTTCTGGACGGGTTTCCTCTCATATTTCATTGTTCTGGACGGGTTTCCCTCTCATATTTCATTGTTCTGGACGGGTTTCCCTGTCATATTTCATTGTTCTGGACGGGTTTCCCTGTCATATTTCATTGTTCTGGACGGGTTCCCTTCTCATATTTCATTGTTCTGGACGGGTTTCCTTCTCATATTTCATTGTTCTGGACGGGTTTCGTTCTCATATTTCATTGTTCTGGACGGGTTTCGTTCTCATATTTCATTGTTCTGGACGGGTTTCCCTGTCATATTTCATTGTTCTGGACGGGTTTTCTTTGTCATATTTCATTGTTCTGGACGGGTTTCCCTCTCATATTTCATTGTTCTGGACGGGTTTCCCTCTCATATTTCATTGTTCTGGACGGGTTTCCCTCTCATATTTCATTGTTCTGGACGGGTTTCCCTCTCATATTTCATTGTTCTGGACGGGTTTCACTCTCATATTTCATTGTTCTGGACGGGTTTCCCTGTCATATTTCATTGTTCTGGACGGGTTTCCTTCTCACATTTCATTGTTTTGAGGGGTTTCGTTCTCATATTTCATTGTTCTGGACGGGTTTCCTTCTCATATTTCATTGTTCTGGACGGGTTTCCCTGTCATATTTCATTGTTCTGGACGGGTTTCCCTGTCATATTTCATTGTTCTGGACGGGTTTCCTTCTCATATTTCATTGTTCTGGACGGGTTTCGTTCTCATATTTCATTGTTCTGGACGGGTTTCCTTCTCATATTTCATTGTTCTGGACGGGTTTCCTTCTCATATTTCATTGTTCTGGACGGGTTTCCCTGTCATATTTCATTGTTCTGGACGGGTTTCCTTCTCATATTTCATTGTTCTGGACGGGTTTCCTTCTCATATTTCATTGTTCTGGACGGGTTTCCTCTCATATTTCATACGGGTTTCCTTCTCATATTTCATTGTTTTTGACGAGTTTCCTTCTCATATTTCATTGTTCTGGACGGGTTTCCTCTCATACTTCATTGTTCTGGACGGGTTTCCTTCTCATATTTCATTGTTATGGACGGGTTTCCTTCTCATATTTCGTTGTTCTGGACTGGTTTCCCTGTCATATTTCATTGTTCTGGCCGGGTTTCCCTGTCATATTTCATTGTTATGGACAGGTTTCCTTCTCATATTTCATTGTTCTGGACGGGTTTCCCTGTCATATTTCATTGTTCTGGACCGGTTTCCCTGTCATGTTTCATTGTTCTGGACGGTTTCCCTTTCATATCGCATGGTTCTTGACCGGTTTCCCTGTCATATTTCATTGTCATTGACGGGTTTCCCTGTAATATTTCATTGATCTGGACGGATTTCCTTGTCATATTTCATTGTTCTGGACGGTTTTCCCTGTCATATTTCATTGTTCTGGACGGTTTCCCTGTCACATTTCATTGTTCTGGACGGGTTTCCCTGTCATATTTCATTGTTCTGGACGGGTTTCCCTGTCATATTTCATTGTTCTGGACGGGTTTCCTTGTCATATTTCATTGTTCTGGACGGGTTTCCCTGTCATATTTCATTGTTCTGGACGGGTTTCCCTGTCATATTTCATTGTTCTGGACGGGTTTCCCTGTCATATTTCATTGTTCTGGACGGGTTTCCCTGTCATATTTCATTGTTCTCATCATTTCATTGTTCTGGACGGGTTTCCCTGTCATATTTCATTGTTCTGGACGGGTTTCCCTGTCATATTTCATTGTTCTGGACGGGTTTCCCTGTCATATTTCATTGTTCTGGACGGGTTTCCTTGTCATATTTCATTGTTCTGGACGGGTTTAGTTGTCATATTTCATTCTAATGGACGGGTTTCCCTCTCATATTTCATTGTTCTGGAGGGGTTTCGTTCTCATATTTCATTGTTCTGGACGGGTTTCCTTCTCATATTTCATTGTTCTGGACGGGTTTCCCTGTCATATTTCATTGTTCTGGACGGGTTTCATTCTTATATTTCATTGTTCTGGACGGGTTTCCCTGTCATATTTCATTGTTCTGGACGGGTTTCCCTGTCATATTTCATTGTTCTGGACGGGTTTCCCTGTCATATTTCATTGTCATGGACGGGTTTCCCTGTAATATTTCATTGTTCTGGACGGGTTTCCCCGTCATATATCATGGTTCTGGACGGGTTTTCCTTCTCATATTTCATTGTTCTGGACGGGTTTCCCTGTCATATTTCATTCATATGGACGGGTTTCCCTGTCATATTTCATTGTTCTGGACGGGTTTCCCTGTCATATTTCATTGTTCTGGACGGGTTTCCCTGTCATATTTCATTGTTCTGGACGGGTTTCCCTGTCATATTTCATTGTTCTGGACGGGTTTCCTTTTCACATTTCATTGTTCTGGACGGGTTTCCCTGTCATATTTCATTGTTCTGGACGGGTTTTCCTGTCATATTTCATTGTTCTCTTCGGGTTTCCCTGTCATATTTCATTCTTCTTGACGGGTTTCCCTGTCATATTTCATTGTTCTGGACGGGTTTCCCTGTCATATTTCATTGTTCTGGACGGGTTTCCATGTCATATTTCATTGTTCTGGACGGGTCTCCCTGTCATATTTCATTGTTCTGGACGGGACTCCCTGTCATATTTCATTGTTCTCGGTCTGTCATATTTCATTGTTCTGGACGGGTTTCCCTGTCATATTTCATTGTTCTGGACGGGTTTCCCTGTCATATTTCATTGTTCTGGACGGGTTTCCCTGTCATATTTCATTGTTCTGGACGGGTTCCCTTCTCATATTTCATTGTTCTGGACGGGTTTCCTTCTCATATTTCATTGTTCTGGACGGGTTTCTTTCTCATTTATTTGGACGGGTTTTGTTCTGGACGGGTTTCCTTCTCATATTTCATTGTTATAGACGGCTTTCCCTATCATATTTCATTGTTCTGGACGGGTTTCCTTCTCATATTTCGTTGATTCTGACGGGTTTAGCTGTCATATTTCATAGTTCGGGACGGGTTTCGTTCTCATATTTCCTTGTTGTGGACGGGTTTCCTTCTTATATTTCCTTGTTCTGGACGGGTTTCCTTCTCATATTTCATTGTTCTGGACTAGTTTCCCTGTCATATTTCATTGTTCTGGACGGGTTTCCCTGTCATATTTCATTGTTCTGGACGGGTTTCCCTCTCATATTTCATTGTTCTGGACGGGTTTCCCTCTCATATTTCATTGTTCTGGACGGGTTTCCCTGTCATATTTCATTGTTCTGGACGGGTTTCCCTCTCATATTTCATTGTTCTGGACGGGTTTCCTTCTCATATTTCATTGTTCTGGACGGGTTTCCTTCTCATATTTCATTGTTCTGGACGGGTTTCCTTGTCATATTTCATTCTTGTGGATGGGTTTACCTCTCATACTTCATCGTTCTGGACTGGTTTCCTTCTCATATTTCATTGTTCTGGACGGGTTTCTTCGTCATATTTCTTTGTTCTTAACTAGTTTCATTCTCATATTTCATTGTTCTGGACTGGTTTCCCTCTCATATTTCATTGTTCTGGACTGGTTTCCCTCTCATATTTCATTGTTCTGGACGGATTTCCCTCTCATATTTCATTGTTCTGGACGGGTTTCCCTCTCATATTTCATTGTTCTGGACGGGTTTCCCTCTCATATTTCATTGTTCTGGACGGATTTCCCTGTCATATTTCATATTTCATTGTTCTGGACGGGTCATTTTCATTGTTCTCATATTTCATTGTTCTGGACGGGTTTCCCTGTCATATTTCATTGTTCTGGACGGGTTTCCCTGTCATATTTCATTGTTCTGGACGGGTTTCCCTGTCATATTTCATTGTTCTGGACGGGTTTCCCTGTCATATTTCATTGTTCTGGACGGGTTTCCTTCTCATATTTCATTGTTCTGGACGGGTTTCCCTGTCATATTTCATTGTTCTGGACGGGTTTCCCTGTCACATTTCATTCTTCTGGACGGGTTTCCTTCTCATATTTCATTGCTCTGGAGAGGTTTCCCTGTCATATTTCATTGTTCTGGACGGGTTTCCCTGTCATATTTCATTGTTCTGGACGGGTTTCCCTGTCATATTTCATTGTTCTAGACGGTTTCCCTGTCATATTTCATTGTTCTGGACGGTTTCCCTGTCTTATTTCACTGTTCTGGACGGTTTCCCTGTCATATCGCATGGATCTGGACTATTTTCTTTGTAATATTTCATTGTTCTGGACGGTTTCCCTGTCATATTTCATTGTTCTGGACGGGTTTCCCTGTCATATTTCATTGTTCTGGACGGGTTTCCCTGTCATATTTCATTGTTCTGGACGGGTTTCCCTGTCATATTTCATTGTTCTGGACGGGTTTTTCTGTCATATTTCATTGTTCTGGACGGGTTTCATATTTCATTGTTCTGGACGGGTTTCCTTGTCATATTTCATTGTTCTGGACGGGTTTCCCTGTCATATTTCATTGTTCTGGACGGGTTTCCCTGTCATATTTCATTGTTCTGGACGGGTTTCCTTCTCATATTTCATTGTTCTGGACGGGTTTCCCTGTCATATTTCATTCTTCTGGACGGGTTTCTCTCTCATACTTCATTGTTCTGGAGTTGTTTCCTTCTCACATTTCATTTTTATGGACGGGTTTCCCTCTCATATTTCATTGTACTGGACGGGTTTCCCTCTCATATTTCATTGTTATTGACGGGTTTCCTGTCATATTTCATTGTTCTGGACGGGTTTCCCTCTCATATTTCATTGTTCTGGACGGGTTTCCCTGTCATATTTCATTGTTCTGGACGGGTTTCCCTGTCATATTTCATTGTTCTGGACGGGTTTCCCTGTCATATTTCATTGTTCTGGACGGGTTTCCCTGTCATATTTCATTGTTCTGGACGGGTTTCCCTGTCATATTTCATTGTTTCGGGTTTCCCTGACGGGTTTCCGGGTTTCTCATTTCATTTCATTGTTCTGGACGGGTTTCCCTATCATATTTCATTGTTCTGGACGGGTTTCCCTGTCATATTTCTTTGTTCTGGACGGGTTTCCCTGTCATATTTCATTGTTCTGGACGGGTTTCCCTGTCATATTTCATTGTTCTGGACGCATTTCCCAGTCATATTTCATTGTTCTGGATGCGTTTCCTTGTCATATTTCATTGTTCTGGACGGGTTTCCTCATGTCATATTTCATTGTTCTTTCGGGTTTCCTTCTCATATTTCATTGTTCTGGACGGGTTTCCCTGTCATATTTCATTGTTCTGGACGGGTTTCCCTGTCATATTTCATTGTTCTGGACGGTTTCCCTGTCATATTGCATTGTTCTGGACGGGGACCTGTCATATTTCATTGTTCTGGACGCGTTTCGCTGTCATATTTCATTGTTCTGGACGGGTTTCCTTCTCATATTTCATTGTTCTGGACGGGTTTCCCTGTCATATTTCATTGTTCTGGACGGGTTTCCATTTCATATTTCATTGTTCTGGACGGGTTTCCCTGTCATATTTCATTGTTCTGGACTGCTTTCCCTGTCATATTTCATTGTTCTGGACTCGTTTCCCCGTTCATATTTCATTGTTCTGGACGGGTTTCCCGGTCATATTTCATTGTTCTGGACGGGTTTCCCTGTCATATTTCATTGTTCTGGACGGGTTTCCTTTCATTGTTCTGGACGAGTTTCATTCTCATATTTCATTGTTCTGGACGGGTTTCCCTCTCATATTTCATTGTTCTGGACGGGTTTCCCTGTCATATTTCATTGTTCTGGACGGGTTTCCCTGTCATATTTCATTCTTCTGGACGGGTTTCCCTGTCATATTTCATTGTTCTGGACGGGTTTCCCTGTCATATTTCATTGTTCTGGACGGGTTTCCCTGTCATATTTCATTGTTCTGGACGGGTTTCCTTCTCATATTTCATTGTTCTGGACGGGTTTCCCTCTCATATTTCATTGTTCTGGACGGGTTTCCCTGTCATATTTCATTGTTCTGGACGGGTTTCCTTCTCATATTTCATTGTTCTGAAGGGGTTTCCCTGTCATATTTCATTGTTCTGGACGGGTTTCCCTGTCATATTTCATTGTTCTGGACTTTTTCCCTTCTCATATTTCATTGTTCTGGACTGGTTTCCCTGTCATATTTCATTGTTATGGACGGGTTTCCTTCTCATATTTCATTGTTCTGGACGGGTTTCCCTGTCATATTTCATTGTTCTGGACGGGTTTCCCTCTCATACTTCATTGTTCTGGACGGGTTTCCTCTCATATTTCATTGTGCTGAACGGGTTTCTCTCTCATATTTCATAGCACTTGACGGGTTTCCCTGTCATATTTCATTGTTCTGGACGGATTTCCTTTTCATATTTCATTGTTCTGGACCGGTTTCCCTCTCATATTTCATTGTTCTGGACGGGTTTCCCTGTCATATTTCATTGTTCTGGACGGGTTTCCTTCTCATATTTCATTGTTCTGGACGGGTTTCCTTCTCATATTTCATTGTTCTGGACGGGTTTCCTTCTCATATTTCTTTGTTCTGGACTGGTTTCCCTCTTATATTTCTTTGTTCTGGACGGGTTTCCGGACTGGTTTCCCTGTCATATTTCATTGTTCTGGACGGGTTTCCCTGTCATATTTCATTGTTCTGGACGGGTTTCCCTGTCATATTTCATTGTTCTGGACGGATTTCCTTCTCATATTTCATTGTTCTGGACGGGTTTCCTTCTCATATTTCATTGTTCTGGACGGGTTTCCCTGTCATATTTCATTGTTCTGGACGGGTTTCCTTCTCATATTTCATTGTTCTGGACGGGTTTCCCTGTCATATTTCATTGTTCTGGACGGATTTCCCTGTCATATTTCATTGTTCTTGACGAGTTTCGTTCTCATATTTCATTGTTCTGGACGGGTTTCCATGTCATATTTCATTGTTCTGGGCGGGTTTCCCTGTTATATATCATGGTTCTGGACGGGTTTCCTCTCATACTTCATTGTTCTGGACGGGTTTCCTTCTCATATTTCATTGTTATGGACGGGTTTCCTTCTCATATTTCGTTGTTCTGGACGGGTTTCCCTGTCATATTTCATTGTTCTGGACGGGTTTCCTTCTCATATTTCATTGTTCTGGACGGGTTTCCCTGTCATATTTCATTGTTCTGGACGGGTTTCCCTGTCATATTTCATTGTTCTGGACGGGTTTCCTTCTCATATTTCATTGTTCTGGACGGGTTTCCCTCTCATATTTCATTGTTCTGGACGGGTTTCCCTGTCATATTTCATTGTTCTGGACGGGTTTCTCTGTCATATTTCATTGTTCTGGACGGGTTTCCTTCTCATATTTCATTGTTCTGGACGGGTTTCCTTCTCATATTTCATTGTTCTGGACGGGTTTCCCTATCATATTTCATTGTTCTGGACGGGTTTCCCTGTCATATTTCATAATTCTGGACGGGTTTCATTCTCATATTTCATTGTTCTTGGTGGGTTTCCTTCTCATATTTCATTGTTCTGGACGGGTTTACCTCTCATATTTCATTGTTCTGGACGGTTTCCCTGTCATATTTCATTGTCCTGAACGGGTTTCCCTGTCATATTTCATTGTTCTGGACAGGTTTCCCTGTTATATTTCATTCTTCTGGACATGTTTCTCTCTCACATTTCATTGTTCTGGACGGGTTTTCTTCTCATATTTCATTGTTAAGGACGGGTTTCCCTGTCATATTTCATTGTTCTGGACGGGTTTCCCTGTCATATTTCATTGTTCTGGACAGGTTTCCCTGTCATATTTCATTGTCCTGAACGGGTTTCTCTCTCACATTTCATTGTTCTGGACGGGTTTTCTTCTCATATTTCATTGTTAAGGACGGGTTTCCCTGTCATATTTCATTGTTCTGGACGGGTTTCCCTGTCATATTTCATTGTTCTGGACGGGTTTCCCTGTCATATTTCATTGTTCTGGACGGGTTTCATTCTCATATTTCATTGTTCTGGACGGGTTTCCCTGTCATATTTCATTGTTCTGGACGGGTTTCCCTCTCATATTTCATTGTTCTGGACGGGTTTCCATATTTCATTGTTCTGGACGGGTCATATTTCATTGTTCTGGACGGGTTTCCCTGTCATATTTCATTGTTCTGGACGGGTTTCCCTCTCATATTTCATTGTTCTGGACGGGTTTCCCTGTCATATTTCATTGTTCTGGACGGGTTTCCTTCTCATATTTCATTGTTCTGGACGGGTTTCCTTCTCATATTTCATTGTTCTGGACGGGTTTCCCTCTCATATTTCATTGTTCTGGACGGGTTTCCTTCTCATATTTCATTGTTCTGGACGGGTTTCCCTGTCATATTTCATTTTTCTGGACGGGTTTCCCTCTCATATTTCATTGTTCTGGACGAGTTTCCCTGTCATATTTCATTGCTCTGGACGGGTTTCCCTCTCATATTTCATCGTTCAGGAAGGGTTTCTGTAATACTGATCCTACATGAAAGAAAATGAAAAATTAAAAATATAAATGATGTCTGAATTCAACGCTAATTTAAATGTACATAAAACGTGGGTGTCTGGTGTTGGTGACACTGTTGTTGAAATCGTAGCCGTTGCTGATGATTGGGGGGGGGTCGCAGGTGTTGGTGACCACCACTGGCTAGTTCTTCACAGATTAACGCCTCGAGTAGTATCCCGATGACAGGAAAGCAGGTTCTTTACCGCTGCAATGCTGTGGAGTTACGTCCTGCACTTTCATACAGGTGCACAGGTAGTTCAATACAAAATGGAGAAGTCTCTGGACGTTAGTCCTACTCCATCCGTTCTGCTCGTTGATTGCCAGGTGACCCTCTCTGACATCCAAGCTGGAAAGACAGACAGGTTACCCACTGCTTAAATAATCACTCTCCATGGTAAGTTTGATACCTAAAAGATGTGGTGATTATTACAACAGTCAACATAGAGCAAGGCTGAAAAGACTAAGTTTATTATTGGTCAAAAGTGAAGCTTTTAACCAATAAATCCACTAGAATACAAGGCAGGCATGTACTTACAGTAGTGTTGGGAGCTGTGAGTCGAGTGATTTACTGTTTGACCAGAGCCCCACACGTCACTTTTCGGGGGGGGGGGAAGAGGGAGGGGAAGGGATAGCGGGAGCTAGACTGACCCTACATTAACAAGCAGCCGGCAATCAAACTATCACTTTAGGGGTGGGGGAGAAAAGGCGGGAAAAACGGGAGGGGTGACTTAACCTACCTTAACTAGTAGCCGGCAATGAAACTACCACTTTAGGGGTGGGGGAGAAAAGGCCGGAAAACGGGAGCGTGACTTACCCTACCTTAACTAGTAGCCGGCAATAAAACTATCGTTACTATATCTCTACTCCTATCTATTGAACTTTTCCCTCACACTCCCCTATACCAAGACTTATAGTCAAGGAGTATAAGAAGAATAGGCGAGGAAAAAGTTCTAACATGTGGAAGTCGCGTAAGGCAACAAATCTTCTACTGACTGTCACGACTTAACCAGTCAGAGAAATAATTGGATGAACCATTGATATACACTATATGGAACTTAAAAGCCTGGAGAGGCAATGTCCACCTCAAGAGGCGACTGTTGGTTCCCTTAAAAGTTTCTAGGTATATCAAAGGTTTGTGGTCCGTTTCTAAAATGAATTCTTTTCCCAGCAAATAAGATTTAAGTTTGGAGATACCCCATACAAGGGCTAAACATTCCTTTTCTATTGTGGAGTATCTTGTTTCTGCAGGAAGGAGTTTCCGGCTTAGGAAGCATACAGGGAAGGGAGTACCATCATGGTATTGTAGTAACACTGCACCTAAGCCAGT
Organism: Cherax quadricarinatus; assembly: GCF_038502225.1. Classification (NCBI taxonomy): domain Eukaryota; kingdom Metazoa; phylum Arthropoda; class Malacostraca; order Decapoda; family Parastacidae; genus Cherax; species Cherax quadricarinatus. The sequence goes on along the minus strand of NC_091302.1, from coordinate 38,136,168 downwards.
ATTGGAGGCATCAGTTCTCAAACAAAATGTTTTATTAATATCTGGAATCTTAAGTATAGGGTCTTTCGCAAAGATACTTTTAATCTCATTAAACTTTTCCCGAGCTACGTCGGAAAGTTCAAGAGGTTCCTTCACAGACTTTTTAAGGAAGTCCGATAAGATGCCTGTAAGATCAGCAAGATTCGGGATAAACCGTGCATAAAAATTTACAGAACCAAGAAAGCTACGCATGAGTTTCTTGGTTTTGGGGAATTTAAATTCTAATAAAGCTTTGATCTTACTGGGGAGAGGCTGCAGAGAGTTATTAGAAAGTATCAGTCCAAGATATCTAATCTTGTTATACCCAAGGAAGCATTTCTTCGGCTTGGCAGTGAGGCCATGTGAGCGTAACCTACGCAAAACTGATGCTAATGTTTGGATATGTTCGCCCCACGTAGATGTCATTACGTAAATGTTATCAAAATAAACTGAAACATTTGGCATATTACCCAAGACATTTCTCGTCAGTCTCACGTAGGTAGCACAGGCAGTTACCAAACCGAAGGGCATAGTTCTATACTGCATCAGTCCTTGGTGTGTAGGAAAAGCGGTGTACTGCTTAGAAGAAGCATCTAACATTACTTGATGATATGCCTGCGCAATATCAATCTCTGAAAAGAAGGAAGTTTATCTGGAGTTTATCTGGAGAGAGTTCCGGGGGTCAACGCCCCCGCGGCCCGGTCTGTGACCAGGCCTCCTTAGGTCAGTGTCCCAGGATGCGACCCACACCAGTCGACTAACACCCAGGTACCCATTTTGCTGATGGGGAACATAGACAACAGGTGGAAAGAAACACGTCCAATGTTTCTACTCTGGCTGGGAATCGAACCCAGGCCCTCACCGTGTGAAGCGAGAGCGTTAACCACCAGGCCACCATAATAAAATTTGTGTAGATCGCTATCTATTAAGGGCATAGGCTCAGCATCCCACCGAGTTATAGCATTAAGGCCTCTGAAGTCAATAGCAAGTCTATATGAATTATCCTCCTTCTTAACCATGACTACTGGTGAGCAATATGCAGATACTGAAGGTTCAATGATCTTTAGTTTTAATAATTTGTCTACCTCTCGGTCAAATGCATCCCTAAGGTGAACTGGAACTGGGTATAATTTCCGTTTGATAGGATTGTCCGTCAATAAGTCAATCTTATGGACTACCGTGGAGGTAACACCTGGAATATCAGTAAAGACGTCTGAAAAGTTACTCACACATTTAAGTAGTTCATGTCTCTTATGGTCATCCAAAGATTCATTAATATTAATGTTGGTTGCATCCGAGTTGTCAAGAGTCACCAAGTCATGTAGTTTTTCATCATAGTCTAAGTTAGAGGTGTCAATTATGCACACTTTACATTCTTTAGTTGTCTTATTAAGTTCGTGTGGAAAAACTAAGTCAAAGTTGTTAAGGCAGTTAACCGAATTTCTTCGGTAATATTTCTTAAGGATGTTGATATGATAAAGCTTAGGTTTCCCCTTGACTTCTATTAGGTAGTCAACTTTCCCACAAATTTTTAATACTTTATATGGACCTTTCCATGCTACTAATAATTTATTTGATTTGATAGGCAAAAGTACAAGAACTTCATCTCCTACTTTAAAACTTCTCCTCTGACTTTTGGAATCAAAATAGGTTTTGTACTGGTCCATTGACAAGCTTAGGTTTTTCGAAACTATGTCAGAGGTCTCCTCAAGTTTGGATCTAAGGTCAAGGAGAAACTGGTAAGAAGACTGAACCTCAGCATTTACCTCCTCATTAGTCCATAAGTCATGAAGGATGGACAGTGGACCTCTGGCCTGTCTACCATAGAGAAGTTCAAAAGGTGAAAACCCCAAAGAGTCACTGGGAACTTCCCTCATGGCAAACAAAGCACAGGGTAGGTAACGATGCCACTCCTTAGGTTTAAGGGAGCAAAGTTTCCTCAAAATGGACTTGAGAATCGAATGCTGGCACTCAATCCTCCCATTACAGCTGGGATGATAGGGTGTGGTGAAGAGAGGCTTCACTCCCAGAAGTTGGTATAGATGTTGCATTAAGTCAGATGTGAATTGTGTCCCACGGTCAGACAAAATTTCTCTAGGGATGCCCACTCTGGAGAAGATGGACAAAAGGGCTTCAACCACCTCTGTAGTAGTTATGGTCTTTAAGGGTATGGCTTCAGGGAAACTCGAAGCATAATCAACCAATGTTAATATATATCTATGTCCCCCAGATGAAAGTGGAGATAAAGGACCAACGATGTCAATAGCTACTCTTTCAAACGGTACCGTAATGATTGGCATTTTGACCATAGGTACTCGCCTGGTACCTCGGGAGGATGACAGTTGGCAAACTTTACACGATCTACAATAAGTAGTGATATCTGAGGACATTTTTGGCCAAAAATAGGTTTCCCTAATTTTATTTAAGGTTTTACGATGCGAGAAATGTCCGGCCACTGGCAGGTCATGAGCCATTTTAAGAACAGTCTCTCTGCATTGACTTGGAACAACTAAGATGGAATAGTCTATCTCATCTGAATTTAATTTGAGTACTGACTTGTACAAGATACCTTTTATATATTCAAATTTATATGAAAAGTTTTTCCTTTGGATCACTTGATTTTGTTTAGCGGCATTATGGCAATTCTGAAGAGAAGGGCAATTACGTTGTAAATTGACAAAGGAGTCCTTCGATATATCTAAAGGCTTAAAGTCAGGGAAAATCAAAGGATGGACAGTAGGAGAAGCCTGGGCTTTAGTCTGAGCCCTAGTCAAGACATTTATGGTATCGGAGGTGATATCTTCACTTTCATCTAACAAGTGAACCGGTGATCCTACTACCTCGCTTTCGAGAGTAGCATCACTGGGTTTTAATCCCACATGAATCTCACGAGACATTGTCTCATCTGAACTTTCGAGGGGTTTCTCCGACTCTACAGGAAGAGGATCTGAAACACTTATATCCATCTTTGGTGATGAAAGGTCAACCTCAGAAGGAAGAATGGCACCTTTTACATTACCTATTAGTACGGAGCAAGAAGTGATGGGAGCTAGTACGGCTTCAGACCAACCTGTGAACCATTTAGACCTAATGTAACAACGTATGGTAGGAAAAGTGTCCGTACGGCCCAAGTAGTCTGAAAGTATAGCAGAGGAATGAGTTTCTTTAAGGTTAGGGAACAGCTTATCAGAAATGACTATACATGTGCATCCAGTGTCTCGTAAAATGGTAGATACATTAAGTCCATTAACTGTTCCTGAACAGAAGGGTGCTTGGTCATTACAGTCTTTAAAACATCTTCCAACTTTTTGGACCTTCCTAGAAGGACAATCTGGACGTTTATGTCCCTTAACACCACACAAATGACAAACAGGAATAAAAGAAGTCATTTTACTTTCCACTAGAGGCTTTGATTTCTTAAGGTCTGATGAACCCTTGCCCTTAGGGTTCGATCCCTTTAGGTCTTTATAGGAATTGTGAGCCTCAGCATACAGGTCAGCAGCCTCAGCAACTTCCTCAGCTTTAATCAGGTTACGTTCTCTGATGAATGTTCGTATCTGATGGGGAAGAGCTGTCAGGAACTGGTCAGCAACCATGAAGTCTCTAAGAGATTCATAACTGTGATCAATTCCTGAACTCTCTATCCAAAAGTCGAACAAACGAAAGAGTGTTACCTGTAACTGCTGAAAGTTCTGGCCAGGCTGTAAGGTGGTATACCTGAAATCTTTCCTGTAAGAATTAGTGGTTTTTTGATATGCTTTAAGGATTGCCTTCCTCAGTAGGTTATAATTACATATGATATCCTGCGACAAAGTTGCATAGATATTTAAGGCTGTACCAGAAAATAACATTCCTAACCTGGTAGCCCAGGTGTCAGCAGGCCATTCACAGAGGGTAGCGGTATTTTCAAACCTGATAATGTATGAAGTTATGTCTTCCCCCTCTGTGAAGGGAGGTAAGTTAAGTGTTGGAATATGTGCACTGGCTGCACGTTGTTCCATTACTCCTTCCTCTAATTGTTGTTGTGTAAGAGTTAACTTTTTATTCTCCAATTCAAGGCGAGATTTTTCGAGCTCGCGATCCTTTTCTCTCTCTATTAACTCATGCTCTCTAGCTCTTTCCTCACGTTCTCTAGCTTTTTCCTCAACTTCTCTATCCTTTGCTCTTTCCTCAAGTTCTCTTAATTTAACCTGTTCCTCACGTATCTTAGCTTGTTCCTCACGTTCCCTAGCTCTTTCCTCACGATCAAGTCTATCACGCTCTTTTTGGTCTTCTCGCTCTCTTTCTGTCTTTCTTGGATTTCCCTCTCAATTCTCTCTCTCTCCTTTTTCTCCTGTCTTTCACTTTCTAGCTGTCTTTCTTCTCTCTCAATTCTCTCTCTTTCAAGTCTTTCCTGGATCTTAGCACTAATGAAAGATTCTAAATTTTTCCCTGTTATTTATAACTTACTTCCAGCGTTCATCCAAAACTGGTATTCATCCATACTTGCAAGAATAACTTAAACTATCAGGGGAAATGAAACGGGTATTAAAGAAAACGGAGGGTTCAATTCCTGCTCCACTCAAACTGTAAATAAAACAGAGGGCTCGATCCCTGCTTCAATTAAACAATATGTATTAACGAAAACGAAGGGTTCTATGCCGGCTCTGAGCAAACAGCAAGTAGAATGGGGTCCCTTGACCAACCAATCTTCTCACCAACAAATCAAGAGTGTCCTATGACAGTTCCCTTGATATAATGAAAAGCTCAATGAAACAAGTTGTCACTGGAAAATCTCGGGTCCGTAGAGTCTAATCCTCCAAAGTGTTTCAAGCTCATAATTAGGTGGCAAAATTAAATATTATATCCTGCCTGACTTGACTTACAATAAATTGAGACTATAACAATCACCAAATCTTTTAAATACCTGTACTGTAGTCCTACCATAGAGAATGATTACTCATGGCTGGTGGTAACCGTCTGTGGTATGCGGTGTTGAAGTTCCAATGGTAGATTCGAGATGGAGTTGAATCTTGATTCAGTAGAGTTGTATCCTGGCAAGGTCGCCACTTGTGAAGGCTTACTCAGCCCTGTAACAACTTCAGTCAGTATTACTCAGGCTGGCTCCTCCTCAGGAAAATTAGTGAATAGAAAAAGAAATAATAACAGACAAACAAACACTTTATTATATAGAATATAAAATATAAAACACTTAAAAATGAAATACTGATCCTACATGAAAGAAAATGAAAAATTAAAAATATAAATGATGTCTGAATTCAACGCTAATTTAAATGTACATAAAACGTGGGTGTCTGGTGTTGGTGACACTGTTTTTGAAATTGTAGCCGTTGCTGATGATGGGGGGGGGGTCGCAGGTGTTGGTGACCACCACTGGCTAGTTCTTCACAGATTAACGCCTTGAGTAGTATCCCGATGACAGGAAAGCAGGTTCTTTACCGCTGCAATGCTGTGGAGTTACGTCCTGCACTTTCATACAGGTGCACAGGTAGTTCAATACAAAATGGAGAAGTCTCTGGACGTTAGTACTACTCCATCCGTTCTGCTCGTTGATTGCCAGGTGACCCTCTCTGACATCCAAGCTGGAAAGACAGACAGGTTACCCACTGCTTAAATAATCACTCTCCATGGTAAGTTTGATACCTAAAAGATGTGGTGATTATTACAACAGTCAACATAGAGCAAGGCTGAAAAGACTAAGTTTATTATTGGTCAAAAGTGAAGCTTTTAACCAATAAATCCACTAGAATACAAGGCAGGCATGTACTTAGAGTAGTGTTGGGAGTTGTGAGTCGAGTGATTTACTGTTTGACCAGAGCCCCACAGGTCACTTTTCGGGGGGGGGGGGAAGAGGGAGGGGAAGGGATAGCGGGAGCTAGACTGACCCTACGTTAACAAGCAGCCGGCAATCAAACTATCACTTTAGGGGTGGGGTAGAAAAGGTGGAAAAACGGGAGGGTGACTTACCCTACCTTAACTAGTAGCAGGCAATGAAACTACCACTTTAGGGGTGGGGGAGAAAAGGTGGGAAAACGGGAGCGTGACTTACCCTACCTTAACTAGTAGCCGGCAATAAAACTATCGTTAATATATCTCTACTCCTATCTATTGAACTTTTCCCTCACACCCTGTCATACTTCATTGTTCTGCACGGGTTTCCTTCCCATATTTCGTTGTTCTGTGTGGGTTTCTTTCTAATATTTCATTGTTCTGGATGGGTTTCCCTCTCATATTTCATTGTTCTGGACGGCTTTCCCTGTCATATTTCACTGTTCTGGACGAGTTTCTTTCTCATATGTCATTGTTCTGGACAGGTTTCCTTCTCATGTTTCAATGTTCTGGACGGGTTTCCCTCTCACTTTTCGTTGCTCTGGACTGTTTCCATGTCATATTTCATTGTTCTGGACGGGTTTTTCTGTCATATTTCATTCTTCTCGACGGGTTTCCCTGTCATATTTCGTTGTTCTGGACGGATTTCCCTACCATATTTCATTGTTCTGGACTGGTTTCCCTGTCACATTTCATTGTTCTGGACGGGTTTCCTTCTCATATTTCATTGTTCTGGACGGGTTTCCTTCTCATATTTCGTTGTTCAGGACGGGTTTCCCTGTCATATTTCATTGTTTTTGACGGGTTTCCCTGTCATATTTCATTGTCCTGGACGGGTTCATTGTCATATTTCATTGTTCTGAACGGGTTTCCCTGTCATATTTCATTGTTCTGGACGGATTTCCCTGTCACATTTCATTGTTCTGGACGGGTTCCCAGTCATATTTCATTGTTCTGGATTGGTTTCCTTCCCATATTTCATTGTTCTTTACTGGTTTCCCTGTCATATTTCATTGTTCTGGACTGGTTTCCTTCTTCTATTTCATTGTTCTGGACGGGTTTTCCTGTGATATTTCATTGTTCTGGACGGGTTTCCTTCTCATATCTCATTGTTCTGGACGGGTTTCCCTATCATATTTCATTGTTCTGGACGGGTTTCCTTCTCATATCTAATTGTTCTGGACGGGTTTCCCTGTCATATTTCATTGTTCAGGACGGGTTTCCATGTCGTATTTCATTCTTCTGGACGGGTTTTTCTGTCATATTTCATTCTTCTTGACGGGTTTCCCTGTCATATTTCGTTGTTCTGTACGGGTTTCCCTGTCATATTTCATTGTTCTGGACGGGTTCCGTGTCACATTTCCTTGTTCTGGCCGCGTTTCCTTCTCATATTTCATTGTTCTGCACGGGTTTCCTTCTCATATTTCGTTGTTCTGGACGGGTGTCCCTGTCATATTTCATTCTTCTGGAAGTGTTTCCCTGTCATATTTCATTGTTCTGACCGGGTTTCTCTGTCATATTTCATTGTTCTGGACTGGTTTCCTTCTCATATTTCATTGTTCTGGACGGGTTTCCCTGTCATATTTCATTGTTCTGGACGGGTTCCCTGTCATATTTCATTGTTCTGTACGGGTTTCCTTCTCATATTTCATTGTTCTGGACGGGTTTCCGTGTCATATTTCATTGTTCTGGATGGGTTTCCCTGTCATATTTCATTGTTCTGAACGGGTTTCTCTGTCATATTTCATTTTTCTGTACGTCTTTCCTTCTCATATTTTCATTGTTCTGGACGAGTTTCCCTCTCATATTTAATTTTTCTGGACGGGTTTCCCTGTTACATTTCATTGTTCTGGACGGATTTCCCTGTCATATTTCATTGTTCTTAATGGGTTTCCTTCTCATATTTCTTTGTTCTGGACGGATTTCCCTGTCATTTTTCATTGTTCTTAATGGGTTTCCTTTTCATATTTAATTTTTATGGACGGGTTTCCTTCTCATATTTCATTGTTCTTGACTGGTTTCCCTGTCACATTTCAGTGTTCTGGACGGGTTTCCCTGTCATATTTCATTGTTCTGGACGGGTTTCCCTGTCATATTTCATTGTTCAGGCCGGGTTTTTCTGTCATATTTCATTCTTCTCGACGGGTTTTCCTGTCATATTTCGTTGTTCTGGACGGATTTCCCTACCATATTTCATTGTTCTGGACTGGTTTCCCTGTCATATTTCATTGTTCTGGACGGGTTCCCTGTCACATTTCATTGTTCTGGACGGGTTTCCTTCTCATATTTCATTGTTCTGGACGGGTTCCCTGTCACATTTCATTGTTCTGGACGGGTTTCCTTCTCATATTTCATTGTTCTTGACGGTTTTAAATGTCATATTTTATTGTTCTGAACGGGTTTCCCTGTCATATTTCATTGTTCTGAACGGATTTTTCTGTCATATTTCATTGATCTGGACGGGTTCCCTGTCACATTTCATTGTTCTGGACTGGTTTCCTTCCCATATTTCATTCTTCTGGACGGGTTTCCCTGTCATATTTCATTGTTCTGGACGGGTTTCCTTCTCATATTTCATTGTTCTGGACGGGATTCCCTGTTATTTTTCATTCTTCTGGACGGGTTTCCCTGTCATATTTCATTCTTCTGGACGGGTTTCCCTCATATACTTCATTGTTCTGGACGGGTTTTCCTGCCATATTTCGTTGTTCTGGACGGGTTTCCCTGTCATATTTCATTGTTCTGGACGGGTTTCCTTGTCATATTTCATTGTTCTGGACGAGTTTCCTTCTCATATTTCATTGTTCTGGACGGGTTTTCTTGTCATATTTCATTGTTCTGGGCTGGTATCTTTCTAATATTTCATTCTTCTGGACCTGTTTCCTTCTCATATCTCATTGTTCTGGACTGGTTTCCCAGTCATATTTCATTGTTCTCGACGGGTTCCCTGTCATATTTCTTTGTTCTGGACGGGTTCCCTGTCATATTTCATTGTTCTGTACGGGTTTCCTTGTCATGTTTCTTTGTTCTGAACGTTTTTCCCCTTCATATTTCATTGTTCTGGACGGGTTTCCCTGTCATATTTCATTGTTCTGGACGAGTTTCCTTCTCATATTTCATTGTTCTGGACGGGTTTCCCTGTCATACTTCATTGTTCTCGACGGGTTTCCTTATCATATTTCATTGTTCTGGACGGGTTTCCTTCCATATTTCATTGTTCTGGACGGGTTTCCCTGTCATATTTCATTGTTCTGGACGGGTTCCATGTCATATTTCATTGTTCTGGACGGGTTTCCCTGTCATACTTCATTGTTCTCGACGGGTTTCCTTCCATATTTCATTGTTCTGGACGGGTTTCCTTCTCATATTTCATTGTTCTGGACGGGTTTCCCTCTCATATTTCATTGTTCTGGATGGGTTTCCCTGTCATATTTCATTGTTCTGAACGAGTTTCCTTCTCATATTTCATTGTTCTGGACTGGTTTCCCTGTCATATTTCATTGTTTTGGACGGGTTTCCTTCTCATATTTCATTGTTCTGGACGGGTTTCCCTGTCATACTTCATTTTTCTTGTCGGGTTTCTCTGTCAAATTTCATTGTTCTGGACGGGTTCCTTGTCATATTTCATTGTTCTGGACGGGTTTCCTTCTCATATTTAATTGTTCTGGCCGGATTTCCCTCTCATATTTCATTGTTCTGGACGGGTTTTCCTGTCAAATTTCATTATTCTGAACGGATTTCCCTGTCACATTTCATTGTTCTCGACGGGTTTCCTTATCATATTTCATTGTTCTGGACGGGTTTCCTTCCATATTTCATTGTTCTGGACGGGTTTTCTTGTCATATTTCATTGTTCTGGGCTGCTATCTTTCTAATATTTCATTCTTCTGGACCTGTTTCCTTCTCATATCTCATTGTTCTGGACGGGTTCCCTGTCATATTTCATTGTTCTGTACGGGTTTCCTTGTCATGTTTCTTTGTTCTGAACGTTTTTCCCCTTCATATTTCATTGTTCTGGACGGGTTTCCCTGTCATATTTCATTGTTCTGGACGAGTTTCCTTCTCATATTTCATTGTTCTGGACGGGTTTCCCTGTCATACTTCATTGTTCTCGACGGGTTTCCTTATCATATTTCATTGTTCTGGACGGGTTTCCTTCCATATTTCATTGTTCTGGACGGGTTTCCCTGTCATATTTCATTGTTCTGGACGGGTTCCATGTCATATTTCATTGTTCTGGACGGGTTTCCTTCTCATATTTCATTGTTCTGGACGGGTTTCCCTCTCATATTTCATTGTTCTGGACGGGTTTTCCTGTCATATTTCATTGTACTGGACTGGTTTTCCTTTCATATTTCATTGTTCTGGACGGGTTTCCCTGCCATATTTCATTGTGCTGGACGGGTTTCCCCTGTCATATTTCATTGTTCTGGACGGGTTTCCTTCTCATATTTCGTTGTTCGGGACGGGTTTCCCTGTCATATTTCATTGTTCTCGACGGGTTTCCCTGTCATATTTCATTGTCCTGGACGGGTTCATTGTCATATTTCATTGTTCTGAACGGGTTTCCCTGTCATATTTCATTGTTCTGGACGGATTTCCCTGTCACATTTCATTGTTCTGGACGGGTTCCCAGTCATATTTCATTGTTCTGGACTTGTTTCCTTCTTCTATTTCATTGTTCTGGACGGGTTTTCCTGTGATATTTCATTGTTCTGGACGGGTTTCCTTCTCATATCTCATTGTTCTGGACGGGTTTCCCTGTCATATTTCATTGTTCTGGACGGGTTTCCTTCTCATATCTCATTGTTCTGGACGGGTTTCCCTGTCATATTTCATTGTTCAGGACGGGTTTCCATGTCGTATTTCATTCTTCTGGACGGGTTTTTCTGTCATATTTCATTCTTCTGGACGGGTTTCCCTGTCATATTTCGTTATTCTGGACGGGTTTCCCTGTTATATTTCATTGTTCTGGACGGGTTCCGTGTCACATTTCTTTGTTCTGGACGGGTTTCGTTCTCATATTTCATTGTTCTGCACGGGTTTCCTTCTCATATTTCGTTGTTCTGGACGAGTTTCCCTGTCATATTTCATTGTTCTGACCGGGTTTCTCTGTCATATTTCATTGTTCTGGACTGGTTTCCTTCTCATATTTCATTGTTCTGGACGGATTTCCCTGTCATATTTCATTGTTCTGGATGGGTTCCCTGTCATATTTCATTGTTCTGTACGGGTTTCCTTCTCATATTTCATTGTTCTGGACGGGTTTCCGTGTCATATTTCATTGTTCGGGATGGGTTTCCCTGTCATATTTCATTGTTCTGGACGGGTTTCTCTGTCATATTTCATTTTTCTGGACGTCTTTCCTTCTCATATTTTCATTGTTCTGGACGGATTTCCCTGTCATATTTCATTGTTCTGTACGGGTTTCCTTCTCATATTTAATTTTTCTGGATGGGTTTCACTGTTACATTTCATTGTTCTGGACGGATTTCCCTGTCATATTTCATTGTTCTTAATGGGTTTCCTTCTCATATTTCTTTGTTCTGGACGGGTTTCCTTCTCATATTTCATTGTTCTGGACTGGTTTCCCTCTCATTTTTCATTGTTCTGGACGGGTTTCCCTGTCATATTTCTTTGTTCTGGACTGTTTCAATGTCATATTTCATTGTTCTGGACGGGTTTTCCTGTCATATTTCGTTTTTCTGGACGGATTACCCTACCATATTTCATTGTTCTGGACTGGTTTCCCTGTCATATTTCATTGTTCTGGACGGGTTCCCTGTCACATTTCATTGTTCTGGACGGGTTTCCTTCTCATATTTCATTGTTCTGGACGGGTTTCCTTCTCATATTTCGTTGTTCTGGACGGGTTTCCTTCTCATATTTCATTGTTCTTGACGGGTTTAACTGTCATATTTCATTGTTCTGAACGGGTTTCCCTGTCATATTTCATTGTTCTGGACGGATTTCCCTGTCATATTTCATTGTTCTGGACGGGTTCCCTGTCACATTTCATTGTTCTGGACTGGTTTCCTTCCCATATTTCATTGTTCTTGACGGGTTTCCCTGTCATATTTCATTGTTCTGGACGGGTTTCCTTCTCATATTTCATTGTTCTGGACGGGTTTCCCTGTCATATTTCATTGTTCTGGACGGGTTTCCTTCTCATATCTCATTGTTCTGGTCGGGTTTCCCTGTCATATTTCATTGTTCTGGACGGGTTTCCCTGTCATATTTCTTTGTTCTGGACTGCTTATATGTCATATTTCATTGTTCTGGACTGGTTTTTCTGTCACATTTCATTCTTCTGGACGGGTTTCCCTGTCATATTTCGTTGTTCTGGACGGGTTTCCCTACCGTATTTCACTGTTCTGGACGGGTTCCCTGTCACATTTTATTGTTCTGGACGTGTCTCTTTCTCATATTTATTGTTCTGAACGGGTTTCCTTCTAACATTTCGTTGTTGTGGACGGGTTTCACTGTCATATTTCACTGTTCTGGACGGGTTTCTCTGTCATATTTTATTGTTCTGGACTTATTTCCTTCTCATATTTCATTGCTCTGGACGGGTTTCCTTCTCATATTTCGTTGTTCTGGACGGGTTTCCCTGTCATATTTCATTGTTCTGGACGGGTTCCCTGTCATATTTCATCGTTCTGGACTGATTTCCTTCTCATATTTCATTGCTCTGGACGGGTTTCCCTGTCATATTTCATTGTTCTGGACGGATTTCCCTGTCATATTTCATTTTTCTGGACTGGTTTCCTTCTCATTTTTCATTGTTCTGGTCGGGTTTCCCTGTCATGTTTCATTGTTCTGGACGGGTTTTCTTTTCATATTTCCTTGTTCTGGACGGGTTTCCTTCTCATATTTCATTGTTCTGGACGGGTTCTCTGTCATATTTCATTGTTCTGGACGGGTTTACTTCTCATATTTTATTGTTCTGGACGGGTTTCCCTGTCATATTTCATTATTCTGGACGGGTTTCCCTGTCATATTTTATTGTTCTGGACGGGTTTCTTTCTCATATTTCATTATTCTGCACAGGTTTCCTTCTCATATTTCATTGTTCTGGACGGGTTTCCCAGTCATATTTCATTGTTCTGGACGGGTTTCCCTGTCATATTTCATTGTTCTGAAAGGATTTCCTTTTCATATTTCATTGTTCTGGACAGGTTTCTCTGTCATATTTTATTGTTCTGGACGGGTTTCCCTGTCATATTTCATTGTTCTGGACGAGTTTCCTTCTCATATTTCATTGTTCTGGACGGGTTTTCTTGTCATATTTCATTGTTCTGGACGGGTTTCCCTGTCATATTTCATTGTTCTGGACGAGTTTCCTTCTCATATTTCGTTGTTTTGTACAGGCTTCCTTGTCATATTTCATTGTTCTGGACGAGTTTCCTTCTCATATTTCATTGTTCCGGACGGGTTTTCTTGTCATATTTCATTGTTCTGGACGGGTTTCCCTGTCATATTTCATTGTTCTGGACGAGTTTCCTTCTCATATTTCATTGTTCTGGACGGGTTTTCTTGTCATATTTCATTGTTCTGGATGGGTTTCCCTGTCATATTTCATCGTTCTGGACGGGTTTCCCTGTCATATTTCATTGTTCTTGACGAGTTTCCTTCTCATATTTCATTGTTCTGCACGGGTTTTCCTGTCATATTTCATTGTTCTGGGCGGGTTTCCCTGTCATATTTCATTGTTCTTGACGAGTTTCCTTCTCATATTTCATTGTTCTGGACGGGTTTCCCTGTCATATTTCATTGTTCTGGACGGGTTTCCCTGTCATATTTCATTGTTCTGGAGGGGTTTCCCTGTCATATTTCATTGTTCTGGACGGGTTTCCCTGTCATATTTCACTGTTCTGACCGGGTTTCTCTGTCATATTTTATTGTTCTGGACGGGTTCCCTGTCATATTTCATTGTTCTGGACTGATTTCCTTCTCATATTTCATTGCTCTGGACGGGTTTCCGTGTCATATTTTATTGTTCTGGACGGGTTTTCCTGTCATATTTAATTTTTCTGGACGGGTTTCCTTCTCATATTTCATTGTTCTGGATGGGTTTCCCTGTCATATTTCATTGTTCTGGACGAGTTTTCTTTTCATATTTCATTGTTCTGGACGGGTTTCATTCTCATATTTCGTTGTTCTGGACGGGTTTCCCTGTCATATTTCATTGTTCTGGACGGGTTTCCCTGTCATATTTCATTGTTCTGGACGGGTTTCCCTGTCATACTTCATTGTTCTGGACGGGTTTCCCTGTCATATTTCATTGTTCTGGACTGATTCCCTGTCACATTTCATTGTTCTGGACGGGTTTCCTTCTCATGTTTCATTGTTTTGGACGGTTTCCTTCTCATATTTCGTTGTTCTTGACGGGTTTCCCTGTCATATTTCATTGTTCTGGACGGGTTTCCCTGTCATATTTCATTGTCCTGGACGGGTTCATTGTCATATTTCATTGTTCTGGACGGATTTCCCTGTCACATTTCATTGTTCTGGACGGGTTTCCGTCTCATATTTCATTGTTCTGGACGGGTTTCCATGTCGTATTTCATTGTTCTGGACGGGTTTCCATGTCGTATTTCATTGTTCTGCACGGGTTTCCTTCTCATATTTCATTGTTCTGGACGGATTTCCATGTCGTATTTCATTGTTCTGGACGGGTTTTTCTGTCATATTTCGTTGTTCTGGACGGGTTTCCTTCTCATATTTCATTGTTCTGGACGGGTTTCCTCTGTTAAGAATTTCACTCATTAACACACTTTTCGAGTAAGTATTTCACTCAAATGAAGTTCACTGTTAACCCCCAAAAATTTCTGTTATGTCATTAATTATTCCACTAGTTAAATAATATTTGTTTCAGCACATATCAAGTGGGAGACGACCCACTTGATGACCCTCTTGACGACCCACTTGATGACCCACTTGATGACCCTCTTGACGACCCACTTGATGACCCACTTGATGACCCACTTGACGACCCACTTGACGACCCACTTGATGACCCACTTGACGACCCACTTGATGACCCACTTGACGACCCACTTGACGACCCACTTGATGACCCACTTGATGACCCACTTGACGACCCACTTGACGACCCACTTGACGACCCACTTGATGACCCACTTGATGACCCACTTGATGACCCACTTGACGACCCACTTGATGACCCACTTGACGACCCACTTGATGACCCACTTGACGACCCACTTGATGACCCACTTGACGACCCACTTGATGACCCACTTGACGACCCACTTGATGACCCACTTGACGACCCACTTGATGACCCACTTGACGACCCACTTGACGACCCACTTGATGACCCACTTGACGACCCACTTGACGACCCACTTGATGACCCACTTGACGACCCACTTGATGACCCACTTGACGACCCACTTGATGACCCACTTGACGACCCACTTGACGACCCACTTGATGACCCACTTGATGACCCACTTGACGACCCACTTGACGACCCACTTGTCGACCCACTTGATGACCCACTTGATGACCCACTTGACGACCCACTTGATGACCCACTTGTCGAAAACAAAAATGAAGAAGATAGAGAGAATTTACAAGGTTAATGAAATATCAGTATTATGGTTGACTACTGCTGAATGTTGCGCAAACACCACAAACACCACAAACACCACAAACACCACAAACACCACAAACACCACAAACACCACAAACACCACAAACACCACAAACACCACAAACACCACAAACACCACAAACACCGCAAACACCACAAACACCACAAACACCGCAAACACCACAAACACCACAAACACCACAAACACCACAAACACCACAAACACCGCAAACACCACAAACACCACAAACACCACAAACACCGCAAACACCACAAACACCGCAAACACCACAAACACCACAAACACCGCAAACACCACAAACACCGCAAACACCACAAACACCGCAAACACCACAAACACCACAAACACCACAAACACCACAAACACCGCAAACACCACAAACACCGCAAACACCACAAACACCACAAACACCACAAACACCACAAACACCGCAAACACCACAAACACCACAAACACCGCAAACACCACAAACACCACAAACACCACAAACACCACAAACACCGCAAACACCACAAACACCACAAACACCACAAACACCACAAACACTGCAAACACCACAAACACCACAAACACCACAAACACCGCAAACACCACAAACACCACAAACACCACAAACACCACAAACACCACAAACACCGCAAATGCCACAAACACCACAAACACCACAAACACCACAAACACCACAAACATCACAAACACCACAAACACCACAAACACCACAAACACCTCTTCTTCTTATGACCAGAGCTTTGGTAAGATGGGTAAGGAAGAAGGATGGGTAAGGATGGAAATATTGGAAAAGGGTGGGAGGGGGGAGAGAGGTAGGATATAAAAGGTAAGTGGCCCAACCACTTTGGTGTAATTTAAAAAGTGTACGTGAAATGATAAGATATTGTTTAAGAGGTATAAGACTAACCCATCAGAGTCACATAGATATAACAGATATATAAGTACATTACTCTGAATTGGTAGTAATTATACAAGTTGCAATTGCTTTTTTTTTTTTTTTTTTTTTTTTTTCGATTGCACAACGGATATTTATGCGACAATGAAGGCAATAATTTTCTGGCCAGTTGATGGACTTACGTGACAATGGCTTCTTACAGGTGGTGTCCAGCCATGGTAAATAGCATAAATTTTACATTAGGTTGTTATATAAGATGTCTCCCTAATTGGGGGCGATGATTTTCTTAGTATACATAGAAGGGTTCTGGTGGTACCCAATCTTCTTCATCAGGGAGGTTGCTCAATATCATGGGTCGATGGTAATCATCTTTATGTATAAAACGACGGACCCTCTGTGAGAGTCATTCTTTGAGTCCTGTGAGGAGGAGTATTGATGATATAATCGGTGGTATTTACCACTTGTATAGGATGTTCTCCATCTGGCATGTATAGTTCTTGCATTGTATAGAGTTGTTTCTTTTTTAGAGTGTCGAGGCGTACATTTATGGCAGTAATATCTTGTTGTATGTGTAAATCTGCCATTTTAACTCTGTCTCTCCTCCTGGTATCGGTAATGAAGCGAAGAGCTCTATTCTGGACCCTTTGTAGCCGTAGCATGTTGGTCTTTGTTGTTAATGACATTGGGACACAAGGGTATTCGAGTATTGGTCTTATTATCATTTTATACAGATGTTTTTTGACATGTTGAGGGGCTTGATTGAATCGAAAGAGACTGCTAAGACCGGCTTTGGCTATGTTGATCTTTTTAGTTACATGAGATGTTGAGTGGAGCAGCCTGTCTATTTCATATCCCCAAATCTTGTTAGGGTTTCTAATGGCTACAGGTGTACCTCTGATGGAGATACCCCCTTTATCTTCAATTGTTGATGCAAAACATCCTATCGTGCTAACAAGGACCTTGTCAGGATTAGTCGTAATTCTCCATTTCTTTTCCCAATTAGATGTTCTACGAAGTTCAATATTCATTTTTCTATGACTCTCTCATACTTGTATTTTCCTGTTACCGGAGTTGATGAGACAACATGAATAACATCATCTGCAAACTGTGTCACAATTGTATCATTAAACTCTGGTTGAGGAAGGTCATTCACATAAATGTTGAACAGAATTGGACTTAGACAAGAACCTTGTGGGACACCAGCTGTCGGTATAAAAGGCTCTGTCGACCTGCCATGAAAGGTGGGAATGATTTTTCTTTGAGTTAAGAAATTATATATTAATCTGAGAAAAGTCCAGTTATGGTCTGGTAGGTCAATGAGTTTGTATATAAGGCCATCATGCCATAAGCTATCAAAAGCTTTATGAACATCTCTGGTGGCAATTAAGGCAAGATTGCCCTGATGTTTTAGACTTGCTACAGTATCGAAAATAACATTTATTGCATGATTGGTACCTCTATGTGTTCTAAAGCCAAATTGTTTTTCAGTAAAAAAGTGATTAAACTCCATATAGTAGTTCAATCTGTTGGAAATGACTTTCTCAAGAACTTTTCCAGTGACTTCAAGTAAAGATATAGGTCTATAGTTCCCAGGTTGGTGGATGTCTTTATTGGGCTTACCAAGAAAGATCATCCTAGCAGTCTTAAAAACAGTTGTGATGAATGGTTTGAAAAACCGACAAGTTGAAGATTGAGACACTTATGCAGCATATGGGAATCTTTATTCAGGAAACGTTTCGCCACACAGTGGCTTCATCAGTCCAATACAAAGAGGAAGGCGTAAGGAGAGGAGAAGTATGAGGTGATCAGTCCCTCAGCCTGGAGTCGATGTGTTCAGTCCATCAATCTTGTAGAATGTACAGCATAGGGCCGTAGACGTGGCTTATATACTGTAGTGAGGTGAGGTGAAGCAGCCGGAGGCGGGGTCATAGTGGTACCATCCACTAGTCGAAGTAGGTCTTTGTCCAAAGGTTGAACAAGTGTTGAAGAATTCTTTTGGACAAAGACCTACTTCGACTAGTGGATGGTACCACTATGACCCCGCCTCCGGCTGCTTCACCTCACCTCACTACAGTATATAAGCCACGTCTACGGCCCTATGCTGTACATTCTACAAGATTGATGGACTGAACACATCGACTCCAGGCTGAGGGACTGATCACCTCATACTTCTCCTCTCCTTACGCCTTCCTCTTTGTATTGGACTGATGAAGCCACTGTGTGGCGAAACGTTTCCTGAATAAAGATTCCCATATGCTGCATAAGTGTCTCAATCTTCAGTCTTAAAAACAACTGGAAAATGTTCTGAGGCCAAGATAGCATTAAAGATATTTACCAAAGACTGTTTACAATTTCTAGGTAGGTACTTTATTTGTTTCATTGTTATTCCAGAGAGGCCAGGGGCTCTATTTCTCATTCTTCCAATAACCTGACTTATTTCTAGTAATGTAATAGGTCTAGTAAGCGGGTGGGTATCTTCAAGAGTTGAAGTATCGATGGAAGGTAGTGGTTGTAGATCATCCAAGTTCTCATCTCTCCATTCATTTACCAACTGATAATGATTATTGTTAAATTGACGACTGTTATTGTGGGAGAGAATTTTCCCCCATACATCACCCATCAAATTAGCCTGGTCCTGTGGATCGTCAAGTTTAATTTCAACATCTTCATCATCCTCATCAGTGAAGGTATGAACTAGGTAGTTAGGAGCCTTGTGCTTTGCCCCTAAAAGTTGTCGGATCTTACTCCAAAATTTTGTGCTGGTGGTTGTCGCGTTTGAAGATGCCTTCGACATTCTGCTTGATAATTTCTTAAATTGTCTCTAATTTCCCTAGTAGGTTTATATTATTGGTAAATCTTTGTGGAAGCTAATTGACAAGTTGCATTAGTAGCTTCAATTATTCGATTATGCAGGGACCTGATTGCATCATCAATTGCAGTGGAAGGTAGATTTTCCAATGACACAATTTCATCGTCACCCAGATATGCCCTGAAGGGGTCAAATCCTAGGGTGTTAAGATTGGGTTTAGGAGTTACAGGTATTCTAAATGGAGAAGTTTGTAGTTGTATTATAACAGGGATATGGTCAGATCCTACGTTTCCACCAGGAGATATACGACAGTGAAAGATGTCACAGTTTCTGTTTGTCAGTACTATATCTGGTGTCCCTGGATGAGGTCCAATGTACGATTTAAAGAATGGGCCTTGAAATGTCAAGTTTCTAGCTGTCATGATATTAAAGAGTTGTTTTCCTTTTAAGTCACCCAGTGGAATACCAGCTCCACAGTTGAAGAGGGCAGGGTGATGAGCATTAAAATCTCCCGCTAGAATTGTTGGAATATTTCTGCTTAATATCCTATGTAGAGGAATTGACTCTATATATTGTTGTCTCGGGGGAAAATATCCAGTTCCTATCACTAGTTGTCCATGCGACGTTGTCATTTCTATTGCAAAAATGTTATCTTCATCCACATGAATATTTTTAAATGTATATCCTAATTTAACTAAGATGGCTACACCACTAAAGGGTCCTCTCGATTTCTCCACAGCACAGTAACCACGTAATTTAATATGTTGATCAACTCTTGCAGCTGTCTCGTTCAAAAGTATAACATCGGGATTGTAATTATGTAGTTCAACCTCAAGAAGGTAACGGTTATTAAAGAAATGTTGAACATTAAGTTGGAAAATTGTAATCCCCATTATTTCTTGCACTTCGCTCGTGTACTGCGGTCTGAACGCCTGCAAGTAGTGTCATGTGTGATATCCACACTATCCCTGCTGGACTCGTCAAGGGGAGGAGGGAACTTCTGCGTAGTTGCTTGTGTATTAAAAATGCCATCATCTTCACTAGAGGTAGTAATATTAACAGATTCATTAGAATCGTTAGAGTCATCATCAGAAAACGGAGGTATGATATTCCCAGTTACAGGAAGCAGAGGCTCGTGAGAGTTAATGGGAGACTGTGGAGGCTCCAAGGGAAAATTAGGTAGGCAAGATGAGTTACCCTGGGAAAGTTCCTGTTCAACAGGATCAGCTTCAATAGCGGGAGAGTAGGCACCAATTTCTGGGGCATTGTTATGTTCAGGTGTTGACTTCTCGGGTTGAGGGGAGTTGACAACCTGGGTATGCGAGGTGAGCGATCCCTGGGCCAGGGATGACTTAGGCTTATTATTAGATGTAGAGTAGGGTACATACTTCTTGTTATGAGAAGGCTGGGTCATAATAGCCTTCACATTTTCTGGGATAGTGATGGGAGTGATCCCATTAGCCATTAACAGATCATTTAAAACCTGAGAGCAGAGTTGAATGTCACCACCTGCTATGTCTTTGGCCATCATATACATTAGTTGTGCTCTCGTCATATCCCCGGCTGTGAATACCTGAGACATAGATGAGACTGAACCTTGTTGTTGCGGTTGTGTATGTTGTAGGTGAGGGTTAGATTGGGGCGCTCCAAGAGGGGCAGAATTCCAAACATTGGAACCATTGGTAGAGACCTGAGGAGTCCCACTTGATCCAGGCAGAGCTGGGAAGGAACTTTGGGACATCGTTGGTGGTGCCTGGGGAGTGGTCTTTGAAGTGGACAGTTTCTTGGCTTCAATAATTTTCTGCATTTCCTTTTTCCTTTCAGGACAAATAGCAGAAACAGCATGATGTTGTCCGTTGCAGAGGACACATTTGGGTGTATTTTTATTATTACAATATCGATAAGAATGTTGGCCAGAGCAAATGCTACAAATTTGCCCTTGAGTACTGCATTTGTTGGTGTTATGACCAAAGGCATAACATTTAAAACATTGTGTCACACTGACAAATCGTTCAAGAGAGATTTGGTCAGGTGTACATCTGGTGCCAAAACATTTGAAGCCATTTCGACACACAAGTTTGGCCTCCTCAGGTGTCTCAAGTATTAATTTTAAGGTTACCTTGTTGTTGTTAGGATTAGAGAATTTATGTGTTTCTACAGCCCTAAATTCAGAATTCTCTGTATTAATGTCCTCAACAATTTCATTCACAGTGCTATGTTTCATAAAACTGTTGATTCTGGCCACAAACACAGTCCTCTGAGCTTGATAGCTCTCAGGTGCAACTGGGGTAACACCAGAAGTCTTCAGTTTTTCAAGGGCATCATGCTTCAGCAGTTGAAGTAACTCTTCCTCCGAAGAGAGGAGAAGTACTGCTCCAGCGTGGGTTTGAAAAACATCCACTGGAGCAACAGTTGAGTTGGAGCAAATACATGTTAGAATTTCTTTCATTGACATTTGATTACCATCAATGCGTAATCTTACACGTATCCTCGCCATGATGTTTAGGAAGGAACATTTGGCAGAGGAGTTTCGTAACAAAAAGGGATCTTTCCTTAATGTTAATCTAACATCCTATTTCAGCTGACTTATGAAGGTCAGCCCCTAAGATAGCCTACCCTCGAGTAGTGAGGGGAAAGGGCCCAAGGCAAAGATCGGCCGGATTTTAAAAAACCACACGGGCTACCGGATGGTCAAAATGCCTTGTGTTAACTCGCCAAAGCGAAGTTGCCGAAAAAGAAGAAGATAGGAAAGTCAGAAGGATACCAATGTATGTAGTGTGTTAAGTCTCGAGACACTCCCCAGATAGGGAGCCAAGGCCGGGTCACCACTACTTGGAAAAGACCCGGGCCGGGAGAATACCGGCGAATACAAAAAAAAAAAAATAGGGAACAATGTTGTAAAGAAAGCGAATGCCAGACTAAAGTTCCTCTACAGACAGGCAGTGTCTACCAACTGAGGCTGGCAGGACCCTGTGTCTAGCTCTCATACAATATATTAAAGACTACTCTTGCTCTTCATGGTATTTTGCCTTAACAAAAACACTGAAAGATAGGCTACAAATCACCCAGAACAAAAGGTGTGATTCATTCTGGACCTGGGTCCAAGAGAGCATGTAGGTCAGGATGAACTACAACAACTGGATATGCTGAATGTTGAAGACAGAGTAAATCAACTAAAGCTAAAATTACATTTATAAAATTGCTCACAACCAGTGTCCCCAACATTTTTCTACCAATTTTGTTAAGGCCGGGAACCAAATGCAATTACAGAACCAGGGGAAGAGAGAACAACTTTGCAATACCAAGAGTCACTGGTAAGGTTTCGAAGATTTTTTCTGTTCAGTAATAAAAGGGTGGAATAGACTGCCTGCACATGTAAGAGCCTGTCATAGCACGAGCCTGTTCACGAACAGAGCCAAAATATACCTCATGAATAAGGCTACAGAAAGGGAGGAGAGTGATTTATTGTATGAAAATAAATAATTCTATTTCTCCCTTAGTATATCTTCTACTGTAACTGCTTTTACATAGTTAACGTACCTACCTGTTTTTAACTTTTAAATATAAATATTAATTATCACAAGAACCCCAATGGAAACAAGTCACTGACTTTTGTGGATTATCCTAGGTTCTCTACACATATGTTGCTATGTATGATAATCAGTGTAACTGTGTATACCTCAATAAACTTAGAGACAAGAGGAACACTTGGACGATGATTCCCACAAGCAACCTCAGTGACAAAACATCACTGAACCAATACAACTAGAGTAACTCCACATCCCAACTCGTGCAATCATCGGGAGAAGGAACATCTAAGCGAAGTATCTTTGAAGAATGCGTTGTGTGGGGACTTGACATGAAGCTTTCTGTATTTAGAACTATGATGTGGAAGACAAACGTACAGTTATACGTATATTAAAGGAAATGTTTCGCCACGAGTGGCTTCATCATTAGGACTTATGGCGAAACGTTTCCTTTAATAAAAGTGATAACTGTACACGTCTTCTTGAGTAACACATATAAGCAACAGTTGGGTATTTTCATTTTAGTGTCGTATTGTGGTAGCGATGAATGATGACTAAATAGCGTCTGCTGCTGGTACGATTACCTGGTAACTGCCGAATTAGTCATCAAAGAATGCCTTTTTTGTAATATATATATATATATATATATATATATATATATATATATATATATATATATATATATATATATATATATATATATATATATATATGTCGTGCCGAATAGGCAGAACTTGCGATCTTGGCTTAAAAAGCAACGCTTATCTTGCCATATAAGACAAGCGAAAATTTGTGTATGCAATAATTTCGCCAAAATCATTGTGAACCTAACGATAAAAATACATTTCACTGTGTTTGTTTAATATCAAATTATTGTAAACAAATCTAAAATATATTTAGTTGAGTTAGACTAAAATAAATTGTTCTTGTTATAATAAGGTTAGGTAAGTTTTCTAAGATTCTTTTGGAGCAAAATTAGAAATTTTTACATTAACATTAATGAAAAAAATATATCTTTAAACGTATAAGAGAAAATTTTAGAAAGGACTTAATTTTAAATGACTTCTTGCTAATTGACCAGTTTTACATATTCGGCACGACATATATATATATATATATATATATATATATATATATATATATATATATATATATATATATATATATATATTACATTTTTGTAATATATCCTCAAACACCTAAATCTATTACTCAATATGGTATATAAATGTTATTTATATAGATACAAGCGTTCCTTAAAACTAATTTCTTAATTAAAAAGTTTCTTACGATTTTTAAATCTCTGATGGGATATATACCCTCAAGTGAGTATATTTCTCTCAGCGCTATATGGTAGGTGTTTGCATAATCCCTATTACAGGGATTAAAGTATTGTGTGGTGGTGGTGAGAGGCTACCCTGCAGCCTTAAAGACTCGATAGGCTCTAAGCACCATTAACCAACTAACCAAATGTTTCTGATTTTTTTATGGTGGTTACTAATTTCTGGAATGCGGCATTGCAAACAGAGATATTGTTTAAAAAACTGATTTGTTTCAGTGCTGCATCATGCATTGTTCTGAATTGTAAGTCTTCTGTCGTCTAAGTTGGGAGAGATAACAGAAAAAAGTCAAAAGTTAATGTTATATTTTGTGTTTATATACTTATGTTTGGTCGATATCTAACAATTTTGAAACTTTTATACTTTTATCTCATATAATTAACAGTAAATGAATAATTTGTACATACTTTCCTACATTTACAAAAGCCTACATAAAATATGTTAATATCTTTAATCTTGCTATTTTTTCAAATAATTTTCATCTTTTAAGATTTTATTTACGTACAAAAATAGCTAAAAAAATTAAACGGACTGTCATACTAGTGAGTTCACTCTATATATACTAGGTTAGGCTTTTTCAATTATAAAAACAAATCTTTCCCCAGAGACACAAAATACAATTGTCTCCATTGCAAAACCCATTTAATATTGTAAAAAAAATTCATAATAAAAACAGAGAAGCTAAAGTTTTTGCACATAAAAAAAACAACGTCCATTGCAAAGCTTAATTTTTAACTGTAAATTATCACCTAACTCCGCCGACCAGTCATAAATTTTTACAGAAAATCCAACATAGTTCTGGAGAGTGATTGGTCTCATTTTCAGTGTGACGGTCGAGTTCCAACTCCAAGGAATCTTGTTGATGTTAATTTACAGGTTGTTGGGACACTTAAGAGTGTTAATCTACAGCGTCTGTGCCTTTTGAAAGTAATGATATATATGTTATGGACCTGTTAAGGTGTTAAATTAAGCTACAGATGCTACGATTCTTGAGTGTTGCGCTAAAGCTCCTGTGCTTCTTGACGGTGTTTACCTCCAGTTCCTCGACCTCTTGGGGAGTTAGAGCTCAAGAGCTCTTGAAGGAGCTGGGCTGCAGCTTCTCTGACTCTTAATTAAGGGTTTTCAGGTACAACTACTTGGCGTCTCACCTGGGCTGAGGTACAGTAGGCTGGAGTTACGTGATACGAGAAGATACCTCTTCGGATCGTGTATCGACCAAAACACATCAAGCTAATTTTGTAAAACGTAAGTCATGTAGTAAGGTGACCAATGAACTTAACGAGTCTGATGGCGGGGGGGGGGGGCAAGACGCCACTGTTGAAACTGACAGCCACCAGGAAGGACGGTGCCTGCCACACGCGCACAGTTTACATATAACGAGAGTAATAAGTGTATATCACTTAAGAATTTACTTTAATCCCTATATTAGTTTTTTTTTTATTCTTGGCTGGTGGTGAACAGGTCTTGTGCAGCCTTAATGGACAATTAATTAACCACCCAGTCGTCCTACACGTCCCGCCTTCACTCATATTCTGAAAATAATGTCGCGCCTACGCTCTCTCGCGTCGCTTAAATTATCGATTTACGAGGTAGTAATTGAAAGGAGGGTCTTTACCTACAGACACCCATGAAGGAAACTGTGAGGGACAGGAAGCATCTTGCTAAGCTGAGACGAGCTTTAGTGATGGAGTATTCAGGTAAAATGAGCTTTGTTTTCACTATGTAACTAAGATTTAAAATAGTGGCCGCACATTGCGGGTATTCTCATATTGCAGTTATTATATATAATAGGGTAGCCGCGTATTGCAAGTGTTTTTATAATGTAACTATCGTTTAAGCGGTCTTAGGTAAAAATTGCATAAGTGTAAACTAGAAGAAAATGGAACACCGAACCGAACTAAATTAAACCCAACCTAACCAGCATCCATTCCTAACTTAACATAACTTGAGCTACCTCAACCTAACCCAACTACCTTTCATACTTACCTAACACAACTCAGTCTTAACTAGCATTTTATATCTATCCTAACCAATTTAACCTAGCCTAACCCAACTTAATCAGCATCCATCAGAGTCGTAAATAAAGATATGTAAAATAAAAAAAGGCGCCCCTCTTCCCTTGTACCACTTTTTTGCTCGTGCAATTTTTTTATCGTGCACAGGGCAGCCACTGCGGATGTTCTCATAATGTAACTCAGATTATGGCAGAGGCATATGATTGAGGTGTATAAATGGAAAACAAGAATTAATAAAGGGGATGTAAATAGCGTGCTAAAAATATCTAGCATAGACATGACTCGCAGCAATGGTTTTAAGTTGGAAAAACTCAGATCCAGGAAGGATATAGGAAACCACTGGTTTGGTAATAGAGTTATGGATGAGTAAAACAAGTTCCGAGTACTGTCATAGAAGCTAAGACATTGTGTAGTTTTAAAAATAGGTTGGATAAATACATGAGTGGGTGTGGATGGGTGTGAGTTGTACCTGACTAGCTTGTGCTACTAGGTCGGATGCCGTGCTCCTCTCTTAAGTGAATGTGACTGACCTGACTAGGTCAAGGTATTGGCTTAAGCCGGTGGGAGAATTGGGCCAGTAGACCTGCTACAGTGTTCCTTCTTATGTTCTTATACACAATTTAAAATTGGGGTAACATCTTAAAATATGTCGAAGAACAATGCAGAAGGATTGCTGGCCCTTGCGAGGCAGATCTACTTCGCCAAGGTTATCCCAGTAGAAATTAATCATATTATTTGGGTTTGCTAGGGAAAATTGCAATCCTACATTAACTATGTAAACAAAGAAGTATCCTACAGAAAGCATTAAAGACAAAGATTGTTGGATAGTTTCCATCCCGTTTTGAGATGGAAGCGAGGAACCCACTCTGCAGATGTCACATTATTATTATAATCAAAACTAAGCAATAAACCCACCAGGGCCATACAGAGCTGCGTGCAGACGTCACAAACAGTGTATTATTGTTGATAATTCGTGATCCATCTGTATGCATGTCTGTTGTATTGAGATGAAGGTTGTACATTGTAGATATAAAAGCAGAAACTTTTCCTTCATTTAATGCTGTTTTTTGAAGTATCATTGTCAAGATGAGTTATTGCATTTCGAGCAGTGTAGTCCCACAGGGCAAAAAGGCGGACTTCCTGGTTGTTTTTTCGCAGTTTTGAAAGATGTGCGATAGGAAGAGAAAATGTGGGACGCTCTTCAAGAAGGGTTGTAGGGATTTGATAAAATTAGTCGGTGCATTCAGAGGTGATGGCAGGATTCATCTTGGAACAGTCTGGATGCATCTGATGTCCAGAAATGCGAAGGGAGGGGTAGTTCGCACTCATCTTGTGGCTAGGATTACTAGAGCTGTTTCTCCCTGAAAGCCTATTATAGATGAGGAACGTAAGGACCCCTCAAATGATTCGTGTTTTGAATTGTTTCCAGTGTTTGAAGGGTGTGTGATGTGCTTCCCATGATGAACCAGTTAGAGCTCCGAGTATTGTAAGCTTCGACCGGGTTGGAGGTATGTGATGTGGTCTTTCCAGGAGAGAGGGGGATGAATCAAAATACATTCCCGGATAAATATTTCTGGACCCTTTTATGTTTGATGCAATTTTTCCCGCTGATGATTGTAGACAACTGGTGAAGACTTGAAAGGTTTTATTAACACTGAGTTGCAGGCCTCATTGTGTATCCTGTTAATTAGATGGTTTAGTGCGTGTTTTATGGTCGTTGTGGTGGTCAATAGTGTTGTCTGTTGCCGGAGTAATATATCATCATCTTATGCCGAAATGTGACCTAGATATGAGATTGGTATGTCGGAAAGAAATGTGAAAACGATTGGGCTTAGAATTTATCCTTGCGGAAGCACTTGACTTATACTCGTTGGAACGCAGGAGGGAGAGATATATCATAATCTACACTTGGAAAATCTTGGAAGGAATGGTCCCAAATCTGCACACAGAAATCACTCCCTACGAAAGTAAAAGACTAGGCAGGCGATGCAAAATGCCCCCAATAAAAAGTAGGGGCGCCATTGGTACACTAAGGGAAAACACCATAAGTGCCCGGGGCCCAAAACTGTTCAACAGCCTCCCATCAAGCATTAGGGGAATTGCCAATAAGCCCCTGGCTGCCTTCAAGAGAGAGCTGGACAGATACCTAAAGTCAGTGCCGGATCAGCCGGGCTGTGGCTCTTACGTTGGACTGCGTGCGGCCAGCAGTAACAGCCTAGTTGATCAGGCCCTGATCCATCGGGAGGCCTGGTCATGGACCGGGCCGCGGGGGCGTTGATCCCCGGAATAACCTCCAGGTAACCCCCCCCCCTCAGTGTTAATGTGGATGTTATATGAGCAACTGCCTTGTATGAAAACTTTGGATGTTGTTGGCGAGACAGGATTGTAACCAACTGAGTAGTCAACTCCATAGTCCTTGATGCAAACATTTGACGAACAGACTAACATGGTCAGGACACTGTCCGAAATGCCTCGGCATGATAGTGGCTTTCTTTGCTCCAATTATATTATATGTAAACACACACTATAACCTTAGCAAAGAAATAAATATTTTATTTATGTACTGTCTCTGGCGCCTTTGAGATCGACATACTGCATGTGACAAGCAGACTTTTTCCCTGACAGATACGGAATTTCATATTTTAAGCATTGTATTTGGTCTAAGAATGAGCACTGGGGTCTGAAGCTTGTTTTAAAAGGAGGTATAAAACTGTTGTGTTCTAGGTACCATAGAAGGCAAGTCTACTACTGGCCTACCTACCTTGGTTGGTGGGTTGGTGTTTGAGACGTCCCTGTGCCAGCTTTTGTTTTTCTTGCGTTGAGACATATCCGGGAAGCCCTAATTATCGTTTTAAGCTAAATGAATGTGAGATGGGGTGTCCGTCGTCTTCGAGACCATGTCATCTGTCTGTGGGTCCTATTTAAGATATTATTATAATAAAAACTAAGCGCTAAACCACCAGGGTCATTCAGTTTAAGATTTGAAATTATAGTCTTCAGGCAGAGAAGCCTCGATTACAATATCCACCAGCCATGTTTCTCTCTCTTTTGAATCTTAGGTAATCCAAAAGGTTTAATCCGGGTACATAGGGCTAACATTCGGGAAAATGCAAGTACATACACTCTGCCCCAGGGCCAGACTCATGGAACTCTGTGTTCATCAAGAACTGCAAGAAGCCCCTATCACGAGCCTTTTCCATTCTATGGAGAGGGAGCATGGACACGGGGGTTGTCCCACAGTTACTAAAAACAACAGACATAGCCCCACTCCACAAAGGGGGCAGTAAAGCAACAGCAAAGAACTACAGACCAATAGCACTAACATCCCATATCATAAAAATCTTTGAAAGGGTCCTAAGAAGCAAGATCACCACCCATCTAGAAACCCATCAGTTACACAACCCAGGGCAACATGGGTTTAGAACAGGTCGCTCCTGTCTGTCTCAACTATTGGATCACTACGACAAGGTCCTAAATGCACTAGAAGACAAAAAGAATGCAGATGTAATATATACAGACTTTGCAAAAGCCTTCGACAAGTGTGACCATGGCGTAATAGCGCACAAAATGCGTGCTAAAGGAATAACAGGAAAAGTCGGTCGATGGATCTATAATTTCCTCACTAACAGAACACAGAGAGTAGTCGTCAACAGAGTAAAGTCCGAGGCAGCTACGGTGAAAAGCTCTGTTCCACAAGGCACAGTACTCGCTCCCATCTTGTTCCTCATCCTCATATCCCACATAGACAAGGATGTCAGCCACAACACCGTGTCTTCCTTTGCAGATGACACCCGAATCTGCATGACAGTGTCTTCCATTGCAGACACTGCAAGGCTCCAGGCGGACATCAACCAAATCTTTCAGTGGGCTGCAGAAAACAATATGAAGTTCAACGATAAGAAATTTCAATTACTCAGATATGGTAAACATGAGGAAATTAAATCTTCATCAGAGTACAAAACAAATTCTGGCCACAAAATAGAGCGAAACACCAACGTCAAAGACCTGGGAGTGATCATGTCGGAGGATCTCACCTTCAAGGACCATAACATTGTATCAATCGCATCTGCTAGAAAAATGACAGGATGGATAATGAGAACCTTCAAAACTAGGGAGGCCAAGCCCATGATGACACTCTTCAGGTCACTTGTTCTATCTAGGCTGGAATATTGCTGCACACTAACAGCACCTTTCAAGGCAGGTGAAATTGCCGACCTAGAAAATGTACAGAGAACTTTCACGGCGCGCATAACGGAGATAAAACACCTCAGTTACTGGAAGCGCTTGAGGTTCCTAAACCTGTATTCCCTGGAACGCAGGAGGGAGAGATACATGATTATATACACCTGGAAAATCCTAGAGGGACTAGTACCGAACTTGCACACGAAAATCACTCACTACGAAAGCAAAAGACTTGGCAGACGATGCACCATCCCCCCAATGAAAAGCAGGGGTGTCACTAGCACGTTAAGAGACCATACAATAAGTGTCAGGGGACCGAGACTGTTCAACTGCCTCCCAGCACACATAAGGGGGATTACCATCAGACCCCTGGCAGTCTTCAAGCTGGCACTGGACAAGCACCTAAAGTCAGTTCCTGATCAGCCGAGCTGTGGCTCGTACGTTGGTTTGCGTGCAGCCAGCAGCAACAGCCTGGTTGATCAGGATCTGATCCACCAGGAGGCCTGGTCACAGACCGGGCCGCGGGGGCGTTGACCCCCGGAACTCTCTCCAGGTAGACTCCAGGTAAACATACAGAGAACTTTCACGGCACATATAAGTACGATAAAGTACCTAAATTACTGGGAACGGTTGAAGTCCCTTGATTTGTACTCCCTGGAATGCAGGCGAGAAAGATACATGATAATATACACTTGGAAAATCCTAGAGGGACTAGTCCCAAATTTGCACACGAAAATCACTCCCTACGAAAGCAAAAGACTGGGCAGGAGATGCAACATCCCCCCATTGAAAAGTAGGGGTGCCACGAGTACACTAAGAGACAACACAATAAGTGTTACTGGCACAAAACTTCAAATGCTTCCTATCATACATAAGGGGGATTACAAATAGACCCCTGTCTGTCTTCAAGAAGGTGCTCTGGACAGGCACCTGAAGTCAGTACCTAACCAGCCGGGCTGTGATTCGTACGTCGGTTTGCGTGCGACGAACATTATTATTATTATAATCAAGGGGGAAGCGCTAAACCCGGAGGATTATACAGCACCTGGGGGGGGATGTGGAAGGCATTCAGGCTTAATTCGGGGAACTGGAGCACAGATCCAATTCCCTAAATCAAGAGCCCCTCACCAACATCAAGGAACCTTCCTTGAGGGGTGCGACGAACAGAAACAGCCTGGTTGATCAGGCTCTGATCCACCACGATGCCTGGTCACAGACCGGGCCGCGGGGGCGTTTATTCCCGAAACCCTCTCCATGTAGGACAGCTTACTGATAAAAAAGAATCCCACTTTGAACATCACTTTTTAAGTTTATATACATTATTTACATTTCTTTTCGTTTTTCTATTGTTTACATGGCAGAAATTTCTCAACCTTATTAGCTTTGTCTTTTCTTTGGCTAAGTGTTTACTACTAATCTGTTATTGTATCTACTGTGAACACCAAATTATTTTTTCAGCTTCTCATTACAAAACTAATAATGAGAATTTACAGATCTTGAGATAAGAGTCTAAATTGTACAAAAAAGAAAAAAAAACGAAAAAACGAAATGAGCTTGCAAAATCAGCGTGTTTATGAATATCCCTGAAAATATTACATACATAATTTTTTTTTATATTTCGTATATAAAACTTGTATGATAGACACAGTTAGGTTCTTAAGGTAGTGGAGGCAAACTTCAAACTATATTAACCAACTGGTGGGGCCCAGGAACTGCAGCTCATGGCTCACAAAGACAACTGAGTAGACAAAGCAACAAGTTAAAGATTGAGACTTATGCAACAAATGAGAATCTTTACTGAAGAAAAGCTTCGCCTCACAGTGACTTCATTAGTCCAATACAAAGCAGGAAGGTTTAAGGAGAGGAGGAGTTTGAGGAAATCAGTCCCTCAGCCTGGAATCAATGCGTTCAGTCCATCAGTCCTGTAGAAAGTGTCTTAATCTTCAACTTGTCGGTTTTCAAAACCATTTATCACAAAGCAACAAGTGGTTGTGAAGCTGGCGAGGTGACTCAGTGTGTGTGAAGAACCAGTGGTCAGCTCTGTGTCAGCTGACACTGTAAACAAACACGTCACTTGGACGCCGTGACGTCACATCAAGCATCATAGGATATTTGTCAACTACAAGTTTTTGTATTATATGCAATTGTTTTCAGTGATCTGCAGGGCTCACAAATGTTATTGGAACATAGAGATGGGTTATCCTGTAATAAATTTATGTAGAGTGCTAACAAAGTCAAACACTATGACTAATTTTTACTGGGGTCCCTGATATTTCCTGACATTGACCTAATGCATTTTCGAGAATAAATAACTAGGACGAGATTTCTGGGCCAGGATATGTCTTGTACAGTAGAGCTAAACAGGGTGGGATATGACGTAATGTGGTGAGGGCGAGCAGACATATGACACCCTCCTTGTTCGGATATACGGTCAGACTCGCCTAATGACGATGCTGCTTTAGTTATCATTCTAGACACTGGTAGTCTGAGTCATTTTCAGTACTTTTGTACTTAATTCAGAATTCATGGCACCATTTTCGAGATATGTGTGTGTACGATTTTCTGTTCGTAAGTACATGAACATTATTATTATTATAATCATAACTAAGCGCTAAATCCATAAGGGTCATACAGCTCTGCAGGGTTGGGTGTGCTAAAGTTGTAATATGGTTGATCAGACCACAGCGAGGGTGAAGAGTATAACAGAAGTAGTTAGTAAAGGCGGTTAGGAGTGCTAAATTGAAATTAAAATTGAAATGTTTATTTCTCTGTAAAGATTACAGTGTGGGGTTTACATATTATAAAATATTAATTAAAATATTAATTCTAAGACAAGTGCGTGCTATTACATTACTTTTTAACAAGTCACTAGAAGCTAGCACTTTCCCGACACTACTCAAGACAGCAAGGGTTACACCAATACATAAAGGTGGTGACCCTACAGACGTAAACAACTATAGGCCAATATCAAGCTTACCATTGCTATCCAAAATCTTCGAGAAACTCGTGCACAGGAGACTATATTCATTCATAACGTCACAAAACATACTCAACCCCTGCCAATTTGGATTCAGGAAAAATAAAAGCACTAATGATGCAATTATAAAAATGCTAGACATGCTTTACACAGCATTGGAAAATAAGGAATATCCGCTAGGAATTTTTATTGACCTAAGAAAAGCGTTTGACACAGTAGACCACGGCATTCTACTCCACAAACTTGACCACTATGGTATAAGAGGCCATGCGCTTGCATATTTTAAATCCTACCTTTCTAATAGGTATCAGTATGTCACCATTAAAGACACAGCCTCATCAATACGGCCACTTCATACTGGAGTTCCGCAGGGAAGTGTCCTTGGACCCCTGCTCTTCCTCATTTACATCAATGATCTTCCAAACATATCCCAACACCTGAAACCCTTTGCTGACGACACGACTTATGTCATCTAACACCCTAATCTTGCCACCCTCAACACCATTGTTAACGAGGAGCTGCTCAAAATATCGACTTGGATGACAGCCAATAAACTTACACTTAACACTGGCAAAACCTACTATATTGTTTGGTAGCAGAGCAAGTGTTGCGCAACTTAACATTAAGATCGACAACACTCTAATTGCCAGACATAATGAGGGCAAATTCCTTGGCCTATACCTCGACAACAACCTAAATTTCAGCACCCATATCCAACACATAACAAAAAAAGTATCCAAAATGGTGGGGATCCTCTCCAAGATATGATACTACGTACTGCAAACTGCCCTTCTCACACTATACCATTCACTTATATATCCATACCTATTTGTGCTTGGGGTTCAACTGCAGCAACACACCTAAAGCCAATAATAACCCAACAAAAAGCCACAGTAAGAATAATCACTAAATCCCATCCCTGGCAACCCCCCCCCCACTCTTCATAGATCTAAACTTACTCCCTGTTCAGAACATCCACACTTACTACTGTGCAATCTATATCTACAGGACCTTAAATTCCAATATTAACCTTGACCTAAAACGCTTTCTTGATAGTTGTGACAGGATCCACAGGCATAACACCAGACACAAACATCTCTATGACATTCCCCATGTTCGACTAAACCTTTACAAAAATTCAATGTATTTCAAAGGACCTAAAATCTGGAACACCCTACCTGAAAACTCTAGAATTGCAGACACATTCATCACTTTCAAAACTACAGTTAGAAAACATCTTATCTCCCTGATCCACCCCGACAACTAACTACATGATAACCACCTGGTGGTTCAAAATTACACTCACTCACCCACTGCCTATAAACCCAAAAATACTAATCTTAATCTTAAAATAATAAATCCTAACTAGTCTTGGTGTGAATAAAAGTGTATAAGATCGTCCTTGTTGATAGGTTTTCTATACACTTTGAAGAGAAGTTTGTCACTGTCGGGAGATCTGCACAGGAGAACGTCGAGGAAAGGAAGTTTGCCATCATTTTCGAGTTCAAGTGTAAACTTTATTGATGGTTCAACTAGCAGTTCACAGTACTCCCATGTGGTGATGTTGCCACGAATACTCGCCGGGCACTTGCTGTGAGTAACATCAACGTTTCCACCATAAACACATCATCTATCAAAGACCTCACTACGAAATGCAGCCCCACACCTCTAACTTCTACAGCAGGCGTCTACACTATCCCCTGTGGGTTCTGTCCCAAGAAATATGTAGGCGAGACAGGCAGAGATCTTGCAGTCCGCCTGAATGAGCATCGAAATGCCTCTAACAGAGACGATGTAAGGTATGCCTGTGTCCTCCACAGAGACTCCACGGGGCATTTGATGAACTGGAATGAGGCACAACTCGTTCTCACCGAACCAGACCTCAGACGCCGACGGTGCCTAGAAGCCTCACTAATTGCCATCACCGACACTATAGAACGCAACACTGGAAACTACAAAATTTCAAAAACATTGGCATACATGATGCTAGACAGGACTCGCAGCAATGGTTTTAAGTTGGAAAAATTCAGATTCAGGAAGGATATAGGAAAGTACTGGTTTGGTAATAGAGTTGTGGATGAGTGGAACAAACTTCCAAGTACCGTTATAGAGGCCAGAACGTTGTGTAGCTTTAAAAATAGGTTGGATAAATACATGAGTGGATGTGGGTGGGTGTGAGTTAGACCTGATAGCTTGTGCTACCAGGTCGGTTGCCGTGTTCCTCCCTTAAGTCAATGTGACCTGACCTGACTAGGTTGGGTGCATTGGCTTAAGCCGGTAGGAGACTTGGACCTGCCTCGCATGGGCCAGTAAGCCTTCTGCAGTGTTCCTTCGTTCTTATGTTCTTATGTTCTTATGATACTTAAGCACCACCAACCCAACAACACAGGAGTCACGTGATTTCATCGTCTACCCGTCCTCATCACAACATGACATTCCTCAGGTCACGTGCGTCACTCACACCTCACTATCCGCCTATATATATAATGTCTTTCTACCTCTGTATGTTAGAAGTGATCAAGGTCCCAGGACCGAAACGTTTTCTAATAAATATGTCATAGTGTTTGCTTACGTGTCTTTCTAAACCAACTTGTCGGTATTTATTACCAAGGTTTGTTAGGTAAGACACATATGCAACAGTTAGGTATCTTTATTATGAAACGTTTCGCCTACACAGTAGGCTTCTTCAGTCAAGTACAGAAAAGTTGATAGAAGCAGAAGATACTTGAAGACGATGTATCTTCAAGTATCTTCTGCTTCTATCAACTTTTCTGTACTTGACTGAAGAAGCCTACTGTGTAGGCGAAACGTTTCATAATAAAGATACCTAACTGTTGCATATGTGTCTTACCTAACAACCTGTCGGTATTTTATACCATTTTAATGTTCATTACCAAGGTTTATACACATCAGAGCTTATTTCTTGGGTAGCATTGAAAATTGGGTTGAGCAAATGTTTTGTTAGTGGGATGAATTGTAGAGGACCTGCCTAGTATGGGCCAACACGCCTGCTGCAGTGTTCCTCCTTTCTTATGTTCTTATGTTCTTAACATCTGTTACTATCCTATATATGAAAGGATTGCAGAGGTCATGAGAACAAACAAAATAGCGGAGGCAAGGAGCATCACGGCGATTGGTCAAGGATGGAATATTCACCTCTACACAGAGGCTCTCAACAGGTGAAGAGCAAAAAGCACCGAGACATAAACGTAATCCCAAGAGAGGCCGCTGAATATATCTGGTCGCCATAATCGAGTTTTGGTAAAATTAGGGCAGAATGCAGGCAAAGGAGAGTTCTACGGTCAGCCCCCATGAAAGATGAGCGAGGGTTTTAAGGAGGTTCAGCTGGCTATGACAAGTTGCCTTCAAGGAGGTAATGTGAGGTTTCCAGGATAACTGACGGTTAAACAGAAGGCCGAGAAACTTGACAGTATCACGTTCTGGGATACGCGAGCCATATAGGTACAATGAATTAGCAGGGACGATTGAAGCTAATGAAAATAATTGGGTGTGTTTCAGTACTAGAAACTTTAATCGCACTAGCAGTGGCCCAATTGGAAACACAGTTGACTGCAAGGTGGAGAGAAACTGCAATGAGGTGACAGTCAGCGCCTGCACAGTTGTAGCAAAGTCATCAACATAGAGTGATGATCAGATATTAGATGGAAGAATAGATGCCAGGTCATTTATAGCAAAGAGAAGTGTGGTGCTCAGGACACATCCCTGGGGGACACTTTCAGCTTAAACAAAGTCCGGGGGAAGCATATTGTTAACCCGAACATGGAAATGTTTCGCATATAAAAAGTTCTTAAGGAAAACTGGCAGATTGCCTCGGAGGCCTAAGGAATGGGCCCAGGTCAAGATGTTATATCTCCAAGTTATGTTATATGCCTTTTCAGGATCAAAAAAAGATGGCAATAACTGAGTGGTTATTGACAAAGGCATTACAAACATACGTATCTAAGTGAAGTAAGGAGGCAATAGCAGAACAGCTCTTACGAAAGCCATATTGACTAGTGGAGAGACTATTGTGTGTCTCTAAATACCACATCAAATGTCTATTTACCAGACATTCTGTGCAAACTGCACTGGTAAAAGCAATAGGATGATAGTGGGATGTATCATGTCCTGTAGTACCTGGTTTACAGAAAGGGAGAACAATGGCAAATTTTCACAGCTGGGGAAGAACTCCTTGCGACCAAATAAGATTGAATAGGCTTAAGAGTACAGCAAGGGCTGACTAATGTAAATGCTGGAGCATACGAATATGAATGCCGTCAGGCCCAGCTGCCGATGATCAAAAAGCGGAGAGTGTTGACTCCAATTCCGGAAGTGTAAAAGGCACAGTATAAGACTTCCCTGCAAGAAGAAAAGTCTAAGGGTTCAAACTCTCTGGCAGACTTTGAGGAAAGAAACGAGGGGCATAGATGGAGTCCCTGAGAGATACGGACAAGATGATTACCAATTGCAGTGGCAACAGCAAGAGGGTTCGTTATAGCAACACCGGCAACCCAAAAAATGGGAGCTGGGTCGGGAGAGTATTTGCCACCCAGTTTCCGTACTTTTTTTCAGACTGCACTAATAGAGGAAGCTGAAGTGACAGGAAAAACATAATCCCATCAGCAAGTGCGTTTAGCTTCCTAGATGACACAGCAGGGGACTGCTCTAGTCTGCTTAAAATCAAGGAGTCGCTCTGCAGTTCTATGTAACGATATCTGCCCCATGCAGCGTGTTTCATATGTACCGCACAAGCACAAGCAGGAGACCAAGGCACGCATTTCTGAGAATGCCTGCCCGAGGTTTAAGGTATAGAATGTGAACCTGCTGTTAAAATGGAGGTCAAGAAGAGGTATAACAGCTCATCAATGGAGAACGAAGAAGGATCCTCACTAAAAGCAGTTTGACGCCAGTAAAGGTCCCAATTCGCTCGGTCAAATTGCTAGCATGGGCTGCCGGGAGGTGGCGAATACGAATGAGAAGCAAAGATGATTGGAAAATGATCACTGTCATGCAAGTCCGGGAGGATAGACCAGATAAAGTCTAGTGCAGTTGGTGAAGAGGAAACTGAGAGATCGATGCTAGAGAGAGAGAGAGAGAGAGTACAAGAGTCAAAATGGGTAGGAGTACCCGCATTTACAACATGGAGGGGGAGAGAAGCGAGAAAAGCATCTAACTGAATGCCGCGAGTCACAGTGAGACCACCCAGAGGAAATGGTGAGCATTAAAATAGCCGAGTAACAGAAGGGGTGGCGGTAAGGAAGAAACCAGAATCGCAACATGTGAGATAGATAATGCCCGTGGAGAGAAATACAAAGAACAGATTGTATACCACTTATTCAAGTAGATGCGTGCTGCAGTGTAATGCAGCGAAATATGAACAAAGAGCTGATGGTATGATATACCGGTGCGTATAAGAGCATTTGAATAATAATGATGATGATATAATAATAATAATAATAATAAGAAGAAGAAGAAGAAGAAGAAGAAGAAGAAGAAAAAGAAAAAGAAAAAGAAAAAGAAAAAGAAAAAGAAAAAGAAAAAGAAAAAGAAAAAGAAGAAGAAGAAGAAGAAGAAGAAGAAGAAGAAAAAGAAAAAGAATATAATTTTATTTTAGCATGATACATGTTTGTACAAAGCAGTGTAATAATTGGGTGAACATGCCTAAAGCCCCTTGATACTGCATGTCAATAAGTGCTTTAATTTATACATATGGTCATTGAGTTACAATGTGTACAAGAAAATTTAATATTCTATTAGTTCGTGCTATATGGCTTTGATAAATTAGGTAAAGAAGAATTACAGTTTTGATATAGTATATAAAAAATACAGTATTACAATTGGGCACAATTTAAATCAAGGAAGTTGAAACAATTTTAAGTTTGAAGTAATGATTAAATAGTTGAGCAATCATTAAGCACAATTTACAATAATGAAATTGAAACAATTTTAAATTTGAAGTAAATGATCAAATAGTTGAGCAGTCATAAATTATTTGGGAGTTGTAATAAAGTTACTTACTTTACATATTTGGGAGTTGTTTGAATAATTGGTAGATGTTAAGTATAGTGTTTGTCTGGTTAATTTTGGGTGATGAGGTGATTTCTAAGTAGGGCCTTAAATTGATTTGCAGATAAGGGCCCTTTAGTGTGTTCTGGTAATGAATTCCAGATCTTAGGGCCCTTTATGTGCATTGCATTTTTGCAGAGGGAGAGATGGACACGAGGGATATCAAAGAGGGATTTGTGCCTTGTGTTATGCCTGTGTGTTCTGTTGTAGTTATCAAGGAGGAGTTTGAGAGGAGGGTTAATGATGGAGTATAATGTTCTGTGTATGCAGTAGGCACAATAATAAGTGTGGATGTTTGCATATTTAAGAAGTTAAGGCTCTTAAAAAGCGGTGGAGTGTGCTGTCTAGTGCAGGATTGGTAATAAGTCGCACTGCACTTTTTGTTGGGTTATTAAAGATTTAAGGTGATTTGCTGTATTTGAGCCCCATGCACAAATACCATAGGTGAGGTAAAGGTAAATGAGAGCGTGGTAAAGAGCAAGAAGAGTTGTTTGGGGTACATAGTACCGTATCTTTGAAAGGATGCCTACTGTTTTGGAGATTTTGGATATTTGCTGTATGTGGGTCTGGCATTTGATTATTATTATAATTATGGGGAAGCGCTAAACCCTTAGGATTATACAGTGCCTGTGGGGGGATGGAAGGTATTCGGGAAAAATTCAGGGAACTGGAGCACAGATTCAATTCTCTAGATCAAGAGCCCCTCACTAGCGTCAAGGAACCTCCCTTGAGGGGTCTGGAATTTAAGACTGCCATCAAGGTGGAGACCTAGAAATTTGCCCTCTTTGCGTCTTGAAATGGGTAAACACTTTATCAATATGTTTAGCTGTACATTTGAAGCTCTGTTTCCAAATAGCATGAAGTATGTTTTGTCTATATTGAGAGTAAGTCTGCTGGTAGTCATCAAGTAGATATTTTTTGTATTTCGTTATTTACAGTATCTGTTAGAATAGTTGGGTTTGTGTGAGAGAAGACATAAGTAGTGTCATTTGTAAATAAAACTGGTTTAAGGAGTTTAGATGCGTTTGGAAGGTCAGTGATGTAAATGAGAAAGAGAAGTAGGCCAAGGACACTATCCTGTGGGACTCCAACAAGAACAGGTTGTGTAGTGGAGTTAATGCCATTTGTGTATACATGCTGGATCCTATTGCTAAGATAAGATTTTAAGTAATCGAGTGTCCTCTGACCCCATAATGTTCAGGTTTTACGTGCAGTAGGCCATGGTCAACTGTATCAAATGCTTTGCGTAGGTCTATGAAAACTCCCGGGGAAATTTAATTTTTTCGAGT
Organism: Cherax quadricarinatus; assembly: GCF_038502225.1. Taxonomy (NCBI): domain Eukaryota; kingdom Metazoa; phylum Arthropoda; class Malacostraca; order Decapoda; family Parastacidae; genus Cherax; species Cherax quadricarinatus. Next base: position 38,095,568 of record NC_091302.1, on the reverse strand, counting down.
TCCAAATATATTAGTTCAAGCATATGTATAATTGCATCGTTAGTACTTTTTTCAGTCTAAATCCAAACTGACAGAGGTTAAGTATGTTGTGGGATACTAAGCAGGAATAGACTTGCTTGTGAATTAAATTTTCAAAGATTTTAGATAGTAGGGGCAAGTTTGATAGTAGCCTATAGTTGTTCAATTAAGTTGGATCACCTCCTTTGAGGATAGGGGTAATCCTGGCTGTCTTGAGTATGGATGGGAAGGTGGATGATTCAATGGATTTAGTAAAAAGAGTTGCAGTAATTGGTGACAACACATGAGAAGATTATTTTATACATGAGTGGTGGTAAGTTATTTAGGTCTCCAGTCATGTTCTTTAGTGTTTTGATGATGAACAAGATTTCAGTAGGGTTTGTCGGGGCTAGAAATAGGGTGTTTGGGTAGTTACCAGTGAGGTAGCCTTTTGGCTGAGTGTTTAAGTTTGGGATTTTGTTTACTAGCTTTGTTACTACGGTCGAGAAAAAGACATTAAGTTTGTTGACAGTGTCTTTTGGCTGGAGGAGAGGTTCTTCTGGTTTCGTTAAGTTAAGCACTGTTTTGAGATAGCTTTTTAGATCCTAGAATTTCAGATAGGGTTTTCCAGTTCTTTTTCATATCTCTTTTTGTCATAAAATCTGGTTTCATAATACAGTTTTTTAGACCTTATTAGATTAGTAAGTATTGACGAGTAACGTTTTGCCAGATCCTTTGTAATTAGACCCAATCTGCACTGTTTTTCATACAGATGTTTTTTATCAATAGATTTGAGGATGCTGTCTGAAAACCAGGGGCTGTTTAGTTTCTTTGCTGTGATCTGCTTTGTTTTTATCGGGCAATGCCTGTTATAGAGGTTTTATTTTTTTTTTTGTAAAAAAGTGTTAACACATTCATCAATATCGAGGTTGATTGCTAGCTCACTCTGCCAGTCGAAGTTACTTAATGCTAAGATAGTTATTAACTGATGACTCGTTATGTAGTCGGAGTGTGATCTTAGTTGTGTCCTGGGGCAATTTACAGAAGTTGGTTATGAGAAAGGTGGGATAGTGGTCAGTGGTGTTATCTGTGATTATGCCTGCTTTTAATGGGGATATAGTGTTTGTCCAGATATGGCCAAGTAATGATGCACTTGTCTCGGAGATTCTCATAGATTTTGTTATAGTTGGCAGAAGTAAGCAGTTGTGATGTAGTCCAGCTGGGCTTGTGAGGTCTCTGGGGAGACCTAATTTAACCAGTTATATGGTCACACCTTGCCTTGGCAAACGTCTGTCAGCCACGCCCACGTCTGAGGTCTTTTGTTCTTGATGGCGTCAGACCTAGGCGTCAGGTCGTACACGTGGTTGTGGAGTGTGCTTGGACCACCATATAAACCCAAGGAACAGCTGAGCAGAGCAGATTCGGGCAGAGCTCTGGCCTGGGAGCAGAGCTGAGCTGGAGAGTCTCGGGAGGAGAGACTGTTGGAGACATTGGGCAGAGTACTGGCTTGGAGCAGTACTCGTGCTGTATAGGTCTTGGGACCTGTGGCTTAGTTCCTGTGATGAACTGTCCTCTGAACTATATTGTAAGTTATATTCATTTTGGTCAAGTTGATTGTATTTCCCTGTCTTACTGCTTATGTGTACCACCCCATTTATCTAAACCCCAATGATGTACTCTGGTTCCCAAATATATTATTGTACAAGGACTTAATAATAAACTGTGTTTGAGTAGAATAGTAATATTCACTGTCCCCGTTATTTGCTATTCCTATTTCTTATATTTTATTATGTTTAGTTAAAGCAGTGAGAGGGTGAGTAGTGTGGAGCGTAGAGTAATGAGAGGTGAAGGTGGTCACCAGTGACCTCACATTACCTACCAACCTCCGCACTCATCCCTCCTACTGCCTCGCCTGTCACCTACCTACCACCTCGCCTGCCTATCCCCTGCCTATACATACTCCTCTTACTCCCATATCCCCCTAATCATTACCCCCCTACATGACACAGTTGCTTATATTGTTTGTGAATTCAGTTACTTGTGGGTCGTGGTCATGGATGAGGTTTATGTTGAAATCACCTGTATCAGGTGCTGTTTATTCATCTCTGCATCAGTTATCATGTTTTTTAGGTTTTCACTAAGTAAATATTGGAGTGAGGTACTCTGTAGATTGCTCCACCTGTTAAAGGCTTTGTAAGGTTTTTGGATTTAAATTTAGCAAATGTATATTCACCATATTCATCCCTAGTTCAAGTAGATTTAATATATTCAAGTTCATTGGAGTAGTACATAGCTGTGCCACTTCTTAATTGGTCTGGCCTACAATTGTGTCTGGCCGTATAGCCAGGTATGGCATAAATGTAACATCATGGTTGAGCCAGGTTTCAGTGAAGGTAATGATAGACATACTGACATTTAGAGAATTGAGTAGTGATAGGAAGTCATCACAGTGTTTGCTTAAGATCTGACATTATAATTGAATACTGTTATGTTATTGTTGGCACTGAGTAGTGCTTTAGCCTGACTAGCAGTGCAATAAAGACAATTATTATTAGGACAGTGTATGTCATTTAATAAGAGGTTAATATCAGTATCTATGTTTGCAATCATATGACTAATGCAGGATTAAGAATGTATAGCTAACAGAAAAGATACTATTAACTATTAGTAAAGGTTGATATAATGACTATGACAAGTAGTAAATCAATATTACACAACGGTTAGGATTCAGTATTGCACTGGAGGTAATATGCCAATTATAAAAGATAGTAGGAAGTATAGGTATGCAAAGAACTATTCTAAAAGATTACACAGAGATTAAACAAATAATAATACAAAAATATAAAATGGATAGATAACAAAATGATATTAAACATATTTAAGCAGTAAGATTTGATATTAAATGAATAAAAAAAATAAGTATATGTAACTCTGTGGAAAGTGATGTCTGCACTTAAAGCTTGGAAGGCAGGTTGTGAGGTATAAAGTGATAAATGAACAATAATATTTTTGACTTATAGCACAAAATTTAAGAAAGCAATAGCACAAAAACATAGGACATGAGGTAGTTGGTACTAACTAGTAAAGGATATTACAAGGATCTGCATTTGTGATAGTATATAAATGGCCTACATCTGTTTTTCTCACTAGAAGTTTCCCATCTCTAGTGAAGCACTGATGGATCTGTCACTGTTATCCCGCTTAAGTTTTCTCAATCTGAACAAAAGGTTCTGACGTTTTCTCGTCAGGCAGTCACTGATGTACACTTCATATTTTACTATAATTGATGATTTAATTAGATCTTTTTCACGTCATATGAATGAAATCTGATCATAACAATGTTTACTACCATATTTTCCTAGTAAATATGCTTCTTTAATTTCGTTGCCTAGTACGTACATTAACTTGTAGCTGGTCTTTTATGATCCTAGTAGTGGTATCTTTGCTGTTAGCTTGGGTTATTTCACTGGTAAAGTGAGAGCTATTAATTATAACTGCGTCAAATAACTTTCCTTGTTCAGTTTTGTCATTGTGGTAATCAAGGCAGTCATTCGAACGGGCATTCATGTTGATTTTCTAGTCCTTGATTGCTTCTTCCACCTTTGTGTTCAGAGATGTTATTTGTTCAGTGTGACTGGCAATAGCTGTTTGTAGAGAATTGCCTGAATCAGTACTTTCAGATGTTGTAATCTTCTCTTCGAGGTCGAGGATCATGCCCTCAAGGTAGGTTATCTTGACTTCATGTCGCGCTAGTGTTGACCGAAGATTCGTATTATCAGTTGTTAGGGCGACGATGTATGACTTAAGAGTATCGGGATCGTTGGTCATACCCGAGAGATCGACTGGAGCGCTGAATCCCGTGAAGAAAGGGAAGTTGGAGAGGGAGTCACCCATGTTTGGTGGTGGTTTTATTGTGTAGCCCTGAGCAATGGTGAGGGGATAGTGGATGTTACACCGGCATCCTGTTGGGTAGACAAGTTGAATTGCAGAGTCCTTGATGTTTTCTTGTTGTTACTGTTGTTGTTTCTTCTGCGATTTCCTCTCATAGTATCACTGAAGTAGTTAATGGTGAAGTGATGGAGGAGAGAGCTTTATTTCACAGAGCTTGGGTTATATGTTCGTCTGGTAGCAAGGCAGTGCTTGGGTTTGCAGGGCTGCCTTCCTTAGATCATCAGTTTTATCAGTTATGGATAGCAGCATTCTTGGGTCATTTTGAGTTCTACGTGGGTTTGTGGAGTTGTACCTGCAATTAGGGCATCAAAAGCTTTGATGGGCCCTGGTTGTTGAAGAAAATAGCAGTGCTAAGGATGCCGCTGTTGGGAAAAGAATCCGACGAATATAACAGCCTGAGATGGGATGGACAACAGTGGAGCTTAATTTGGGTTCTTATAAACAAACACAAACAGGAAAATTGGGAGAGCAACACGAAAAGCTCACCCTGGTTACTGTTGAGGCCTTGGGTATTCCACTGTAAATAAACCATGACTTGCAAAGAGAAGGATACAAGAAATCTGAAGGTAGAGCCATCTACGGAGTAGAAGGGTTAGAAAAGTCCACATGTAGAGGCAGCGGAAAATGAACAAGCAGCGAAGGGTTGGGTCACTGCGAAGAAAGGGGTTGTGCAGACGGAGAAGAGTGAGGAGGAGAAACAGGAGGTGGATCGGTGTCTATCAATGGTTTAGTCTCCTCAATATATTTGGAGATAGCTTCAAGTGTTGCAGAGGACAAGGACATTGTATGTGGGACGATACTGGAGATAGAAGGAGAGTGAGTAAAGATCGGGGATACAGCGGAATTTACCAAAGTAACGGGAGACAAAACGTCAGAGGTAACTTGAGAAGAACTTGAGAGGGGACAGGAGAGGAAGCGACCTCAGAAGGGACAGAAGAGGAAGCAACTTGGGAGGGGACACGAGAGGAAGGTACTGTACAAGGAGGAGGAGGAACCTCCACACTTGCAACAGAGCCAGTAAGAGGTGCAGAACCAGGTACAGAAACTGGAAAGGAAAAATGTGCAGGTAGAATAAGTGTAGGAGGAGTTAAATGAGATTTTAACAATGGGGATTTTTTGGACTTTGGAGAAGTAGAGGGGCGATGGGGAGGAGTTGTTGTGAGGTCTTGTAGACAGAAACTTGCGAGTGGGAAGATGAAGAGGTGAGAACAGAATGAGGTGGCAAGGCAGAAACCTCTGAGTCCAGGGCTGCAAAAGAATTAGAGACAGGGGTGACTGTGGAAGGGGTGACCACAGAGGAGGCTGCAGAACTTGGGACCACAGAGGTTGGGGGTCGTTTAGTAACTCGAGAATAAGAAATATGGGGAGGTTTTCCCTGGAGGTGTAGATGAGAGACTGCCATGGTACAAGGAAAGCCTTCTGTCTCTGAAACAACAGATTTCTCGCTCATTTAAGTAAACTTGGCAACGGTGAGAGTAAGATGGGTGAGCTTCAGTATAATTAAGGCAAGAGGGAGGTAGGCTACAAAATGTATTGGTATGGTCATTGGCACCACAGACTGGGCATTCGGCCATGGACCTGCAATGTTTCCCTGGATGACCAAAACGCCAGCAATTTCTACACCTGCGGCGTAGGGGTCACCTTTCAAACTTGTAAATGGTGTCCCACAATATAAACCGAGGATGGAAGCTCACGGCAGTCAAAATTTAAGAGAGCTTCATTGCACCTGTGGACAGGTAGGCCATAAGTGCCTACTTTGAGGATTGGGAGGTTTTGGAGCTCAAGCTGTTCCAGAACGTCATCACCACATGTCTGGAAATTGCAGACAATGTTATGAGGTAGAATGACAGTACCACTACAAAAATTGAGAGAATGATATTTTTCAATTGTTACAGGAATAGCATCCATGGTTGTAAGGAAAAATCTTGAACTTGGCTAGCATTCTGTACCATGATGATACATGTATCGCTCTTGAGAGTATGAAATACATATCGACCAACATGGTCGTGGACCGGGCCACGGGGGCATTGATCCCCGGAATATCCTCCAGGTAGACTCTGGGTAGGAGTGCCTTGCTGATACTATAAGAAAGATCTTTTGTTGATCTTTTCTGTGCAGAGTGAGAAGCGAATGAGTATCATCAGTCAATGGTTTGGGTGTGGGACAGGAGTTGGTCTGACATGAGACAGACAGGCAATCCGAAAATCATTGCACTGTAGAGGGAGAAGCAGGAAGCACGGTCAAAGAAGTTCAGAGGTTAGATGTATCAAAGGAGTCGGGCAGAACCTCGGTACCTGGAGCGGGTGACTAAATGGCACCAGCAGGTGGTACAGTGGATTAGAAAGGTCTGAAGAATGGTCAAATAAAGAGGTAAGGTCGGAACAAGGTGTGGCAGCAGAAAGGGGCCCAGGAGGGGCTGTTGCATGGATTTGGGATCCCGTGGTTATGTCACTTCTTTCTTTTTGTTTTTTAGAAAAAAAAGAAAAAAGAATAATAAAAAGGGGGGAATGTGGAGGGATAGCTCCTAGGAGGAATGAAAGGGCTGTAAATCCCCCTCCATGCCCCAGAGGACCCCAGCACCGCAAGTAATGCAGATGCAGCATGAAACTCGTGCCATACCCTACCCTTCATGCCAGTAAACCAGCAATTTGGGATAGCAACCTCACATATACTGAGCCAACTCGGTGGACAAAAGAGAGGGCGGCCAGATACCTGCCACAAAGCATACCTCCCTTGACCACCACCCCGCAGAATCTGAAAGGCAGCCTCCAGAGATACACCCGTCACCCAAAAGACACCCAAAGCCTCTTCCTGGGAGACCAGAGACGGTTCTGGACATCCTCAGGTGATCCAGATTCCATGGTAAACTACACCACCACCAAGAACCTCAACGGAATAGACTGGACTGCAGTATCCTTCCCCTTATCTAGGAACTAGAGTGCATAGGGAGAATCCCAAAGGTTGAAAACAGGAAGGAGATAGGGAAGGGATGGGGAGGAGGAGGGAAGGGAACAGAGGGATGGGATAGGGAAGGGGGGAGTGGGGATAATTAGGTTTGATCTGAGGAAGAAGACCAAAAGATCCAATTCCTCAGACCATGAGCCTCTTCACCGCATCTGGGGAAGATTACCAATAGACCCCTGGCTGTCTTCAAGAAGGCTTTGGACGGGCACCTAAAGGGGGCCGCATGAGCATTAAATGTTGCTTTTTTGTTTACCGTCCGATTTCCTCCAGTTTTGGTGCACAAGACAAAGTGTTTTCACTCTTTGTAAAAAATATTTATCGAAAATATACCTCAAACAACAACTGAGAAAAGACTGAAAAAGGACTGATTTACTGAAAATGCCCTTGGGGGGAAATTTCTTCCTATATGGGACGACGTAAGGTTGTTTGGACACTTGGTGCCGAGAGAACAATGCTTATACGAATTTGTAATTAGTACCTTTCCTCTAAATAACTTATCTTTATTTCACAAAAAAATAAAGTTTGTTAATTCACGGAATGTTGCAAAAAATCTGCCCTTTACTCCCACATAACTCCCAAAGTATTTGGAATATTTCCAAAAATTAATAAATGCAAATTAGAGAAATCATTATTCTACAATTTCTGTGAATATTATTACATTTAATTAAGTAATAAAGGCAGACGATGTACCGTAAAGTGAATAAGTTACTTCCGAGATATTGGCCTGGAGCGCCGGCCGGCCCACCGTCTCAAAAAAAAATAAATCGCGAAAATCGCGTTTGTTTGGGTGTATTTCTTAGTAAACTGATGTTCTAGTGCAGTTAACCTCTTCAAAACACCGTGTTTTCTTACTCAGAGACCAAAGAATACGACATGAGAGGATTCACTCATTTATTTCTAAATAAATAAATAAATAAATAAATAAATAAATATCGAAATATTCCCTATGGTCTCTCGCCATATTTTGGCTTATTTTATTCGGTCTAGAGTATATAACATGTTTGTATGTTATTTATAGTGTTTATTATATCATACTAGATCAATTCTGATAGACAAATAAGCCGTAGAGTTGATATATAAGCGTAATAATGAAGTAATTTCTCCTGGCACTCTCTGAAGCGGGAGTACTGCCGAGTGTTCCCAGATGGTGCCTGATTGGCTTTAAGTCTACGGATAAGCTCCGCCTACTTTTTTATGATGCCAAATAGTCAGTTATTATATTAGAAAGAATAATGCAGACAGGGCCGGATTACCGCATAGCCAAACTAGGCATTTGCCTAGGGCCCCGCGCATTTGGGGGCCCCGCGGTCCAAGGGGTTCAGGGGCTCATCCAAGACTGCGCACATGGTGCAAGTGCAAAGGGGTCCCTACCTAAAAAGTTCAAGTGTTTGGAGAGTAAAATTGATTTTTAAAAATTAATCAAAACAAAAATAAATACCTGGAGTTTACCTGGAGAGAGTTTCGGGGGTCAACGCCCCCGCGGCCCGGTCTGTGACCAGGCCTCCTGGTGGATCAGCCCCTGATCAACCAGGCTGTTGCTGCTGGCTGCACGCAAACCAACGTACGAGCCACAGCCCGGCTGATCAGGAACTGACTTTAGGTGCTTGTCCAGTGCCAGCTTGAAGACTGCCAGGGGTCTGTTGGTAATCCCCCTTATGTGTGCTGGGAGGCAGTTGAACAGTCTCGGGCCCCTGACACTTATTGTATGGTCTCTTAACGTGCTAGTGACACCCCTGCTTTTCATTGGGGGGATGGTGCATCGTCTGCCAAATCTTTTGCTTTCGTAGTGAGTGATTTTCGTGTGCAAGTTCGGTACTAGTCCCTCTAGGATTTTCCAGGTGTATAATGAAATAAAATAAAATAAAAATAAATAAACCTAACCATAGATGGCAACACTCAACACGCCTTTGTTTACATCAGAACAGCTGTGTTTTCCCGCTAATGGGTGAGTATGGGAGATTCCTCTCCAATTTTCTGTAGTAATTACACGTTATCTAGACTTGTACTGTGACAAATTAACTGAAGTGTTGTTGATAGACATTGATGTGTATGGATAAATGTTTGTTTTCGCCTCTAAATGTTAAGGGAGGTACCTGATAGGGTTACTTGACCAGTAAAGACGCATGGACCAGTAAAGACGCATTTTTGGTAAAAATACTATAAAGAAAAACCTAAAAACGCAAACTGACTTCCGTTTGTAGGTTTTAAAAGCACTTTGTACTGTCTTTAAGTCTTTATCATTTCAATGGAGGCAACGATGTTGGCAGACGTAGGAGTGAAGACCTGATTAGCAGGTATAGGTCAGCAATAGAAATAATTAGGAGTAAGGATGGGAACCCTGTCATATGTGGTGTTTTGCCAAGGAGAGGAGTTGGAAATGAATGGTCGTCCAGGGCAATTGGTATCAATTGCTGGCTGGACAAATACTATAAGGAAAATGCGGTTACATTCATTGACAACTGGGACCTCTTCTATGGCAGAAATGACATGTATGCCAGGGATGGGGTTCACTTATCTAGGTCTTGGGTGGTAGCACTGGCAACTGCAGTGGAGGGAGCAGTTAGGACTTTAAACTAGGAATAGTTAGTGGTATGGGTTTTGGCAGGAAAACAGTGAAGTCCCAGTGTAGTAATATTACGAGTTCTAGGGGAACTAGTAATAAGCAGAACGAGGTAGATATTGAAAAGCCAGGGACTTTGGGTGATAAGGACAGTACGTAATAGGTTTAGTAGAAAAACAGAAATGAGCAGGAAGGGTAAAGAGAAAGGAGAGTCTTTCAATGTTTATTATGCTAATTGCCGTAGTGCTAGGAATAAGATGGACGAGTTGAGATTAGTTGCTAGTGCAGGTAACATTGATGTATTTGCCTTAACTGAGACGTGGTTTAATTCAAAAAGTCAGGACATGCCTGCGGAATGTCATATTCAGGGTTTTAAATTGTTCCAAGTAGATAGAAGTATCGGGAAGGGGGGTGGGGTGGCATTGTATGCCCGAGATAGCTTGAACTGTTGCATAAAATCGGGTATTAAGTCTGAAGTAACACATACAGAGTCTGTTTGGATAGAATTTTCAGAGGGGCATGAAAAACTGATTTTAGGAGTGATATACCGTCCCCCAAACTTAGATAGGGACCAAGGGAGACTACTATGGGAGGAAATTGTTAAGGCCACAAGGCACAATAATGTAGTAATTCTAGGAGACTTTAACTTTAATCATACTGATTGGAATTTCTTGACTGAGAATTTAGAATCATACGACTTCTTAGAAGTAGTTCAGGATTGTTTTTTGAAGCAGTTTGTGACAGAACCTACAAGGGGAAATAACCTGCTTGACTTAGTTATGGCAAACAATGAATCCCTTGTTAATAATTTAGAAATTTCAGAGGAACTGGGTGCTAGCGACCACAAATCAATTACATTTAGCATTGAATGGAAGTACGATAGTAGCGATAACTCGGTAACAGTCCCAGATTTTCGCTTAGCAGATTACGATGGGCTTAGAGAACACTTATCATCTGTTGACTGGGGTAACGAAGAGAGCTATCAATATGACAGTTTTCTGAACACTATACATGCTGCTCAAAGAATGTTTATCCCATATAAAGAAATTAGATCAAATAGAAATGACCCAAAATGGATGAATAATAGGCTGAAATATCTACTAGGGCATAAGAAAGGAATTTATAGGCGTATCAAAAGAGGTGAGGGTCATCTTATGAATCAGTATATTGACATTAAGAGGGACATTAAAAAGGGGATAAGAAAAGCTAAAAGGGACTATGAAATTAAAGTTGCTAGGGATTCTAAAACTAACCCAAAAAGTTTTTTCCAGGTCTATAGAACAAAAGTTAGAGATAAGATAGGTCCCCTTAAAAATAACTATGGGCACCTTACTGACAAAGAGAATGAAATGTGCTCGATTTTAAATAATTATTTTCTCTCAGTTTTTACACAGGAAGACACTAACAATATTCCAGTAATTAATTTTTATAGTGGGCTAGAAGAAGATAAATTATGTAACATCACAGTCACTAGTGAAATGGTTGTGAAGCAGATAGACAGACTGAAGCAAAATAAGTCGCCGGGTCCTAATGAGGTTTTTTCAAGGGTTCTTAAGGAATGCAAAATGGAACTCTGTGAACCATTAACTAATATTTTTAATTTATCTCTTCAAACAGGTGTAGTCTCTGATATGTGGAAGATGGCTAATGTAACTCCTATTTTTAAAACAGGGGACAAGTCGTTACCGTCAAATTACCGCCCAATAAGCCTGACCTCAATTGTAGGCAAATTACTAGAGTCAATTATAGCTGAGATTATAAGAAGCCATCTCGATAAGCATAGCTTGATTAATGATACTCAGCATGGATTCACAAGAGGACGGTCTTGTCTAACTAATTTATTAACTTTCTTCAGTAAAGCTTTTGAGGCTGTTGACCACGATAAAGAATTTGATATTATTTACTTAGATTTTAGTAAGACTTTTGATAGAGTTCCACACCATAGACTGTTAAAGAAAGTGGCAGCTCATGGCATTGGGGGAAAAGTGCTCTCATGGATCGAGTCATGGCTCACTGACAGGAAGCAGAGAGTGTCCATAAATGGGGTTAAATCCGAGTGGGGATCTGTAACAAGTGGCGTTCCACAGGGATCAGTCTTGGGCCCGTTGTTGTTTATAATATATATCAATGATCTTGATGAGGGAATTACTAGTGATATGAGCAAATTCGCCGATGGCACAAAGATAGGTAGGATAATTGATTCAAACGTAGATGTTATAGAACTTCAGGAGGATTTAAACAAATTCTATTCTTGGTCAGAAAAGTGGCAGATGCAGTTCAATGTAGATAAATGGAAGGTTCGGAAGCTTGGGAGTGCCCATAACCCTAGTACTTATAAGTTAAATGATGTAGAACTTAGCCATACAGATTGCGAAAAGGACTTGGGGGTTATGGTGAGCAGCAACCTTAAACCAAGACAGCAATGCCTAAGCATACGTAATAAGGCAAATAGATTACTGGTATTTATATCAAGAAGTGTAAGCAACAGAAGTCCAGAGGTCATACTGCAGCTTTATACATCATTAGTAAGGCCTCACCTAGATTATGCAGCTCAGTTCTGGTCTCCATATTACAGAATGGACATAAATTCGTTAGAAAACATTCAGCGTAGGATGACTAAATTAATACATAGCATTAGAAATCTTCCTTATGAAGAAAGATTGAAGACTCTTAAGTTACATTCACTTGTTAGACGTAGAATGAGGGGAGACCTGATCGAAGTGTATAAGTGGAAGATAGGTATTAATAAAGGGGATATTAATAAGGTCTTGAGGATGTCTCTCCAAGAGAGAACCCGCAGTAATGGATTTAAATTAGATAAGTTTAGATTTAGAAAGGACATAGGAAAGTATTGGTTTGGAAATAGGGTAGTTGATGAGTGGAACAGTCTACCTAGTTGGGTTATTGAGGCTGGGACTTTGGGTAGTTTCAAATTTAGGTTGGATAAGTACATGAGTGGGAGGGGTTGGATTTGAGTGGGACTTTCACATCAGAGCTTATTTCTTGGGTGGCATTGAAAATTGGGTTGGGCAAATGTTTTGTTAGTGGGATGAATTGTAAAGGACCTGCCTAGTATGGGCCAACAGGCCTCCTGCAGTGTTCCTCCTTTCTTATGTTCTTATGTTCAATAACAGATCTCAATTGATTGATGTTCTACATCACTTCCGTCGAAAATGCTTAGTTTTCAAGTTGCGACGGAAGTGATGTAGAACATCAATTAATTTACTACATATTTCCCCAGGAACACATAAGCCACATCAGAAAATCGTTGGTTGGGTGAAACTGAAAATTGTCCTTGCATTCTTTAATTCTCATGTCCTTATCTATGGTGGTAGGCCATATATCATGCAAAACATAATGATTAGTTTAGTTATGAAAATGGTAATATAAATACCATTGTGCATTGTTCTTGGACTCAGTATGATTTCTGTTTAAGTAAATTGGAGATCAAGGAGGATGAATTAGTAAAATATTCGTAGCCCAAATCACTAACCTAATCTATGGTAAAAGTTCTGTATATGACTCCTTTCTGGTAACGTTTTGAATTTTTAGATGCGCAGCCAGAGGAAAGGGGGCTACAAGGGCCATATCCCCCCAACTGACAGAAAAAAAATTAATAATAATTAAAAAATTAATAATAATTGATAATGAAAAATTTGTATTTGCATGATTACAGACAGTGATACATCCTCATTATGGCATCTCGTGAACGTGATGTTGGACGTTCTTATGCGAGTGGGTCACAGAAAAGAAAGAAGAAAACTCAAGAAGAAGAACAGAAAAAGAAAGATGTAGGAAGCTGCTGAAAGATCACAGACATGCTCACGAAAACAGTTTCTGATGTTACCAGTACAGTTGAATCTGCAGATACGTCAGATCATACAGGAAGCCCTCCCTCCATTATTTCTCAGCCAGCATCTACTTCTTTTGTGTCTCCTCTCAATGTCTCAACGGACATTTCATCCACAGGATTTGTCTTAAAAGATCCTGCCTCATGGCCAAATGTAATCTCAGATTCTCTACGTAATGCTTTCATTGCAGAAAACTTCAGTCAAACTCTGAACATTGACTTTAGGAAATCAGCAAGGATTTATGATGATGGAAGTCGTCGTTGTTTAAAGTCATCTATGTTTTATAGGAAGCTTGCAAATTCAGAAACTGTGAAAAGATCATGGATGGTATACTCTGAAAGCTCAGGAAAAGTGTACTGTTCAGCATGCAAGCTATTTTCTACCAAAGAAAATACCTTCACACAGGGGTTCAATGACTGGAAAAATTCCAAGCGTTTCGAGGAACATGAAAACAGCACCACTCACAGGAGCTGCATTTTAGCCAGTGTATTTCGTGCACAGAAAAAAGGCTTATTGGATTCTCATTTGGAAAATCAAACTGAAAAAGAGTGCACTTATTGGAGAAAAGTTCTAGAAAGAGTTGTTGCTGTTGTAAAATTCTTAGCTCTAAGAGGACTTGCTTTCCGTGGAGAAAATGAGATTTTTGGTTCGGAAAACAATGGCAATTTCCTAGGGATCATAGAACTGTTAGCACAATTCGATTCATTCTTAGCAAATCATGTGTCACGCCTTGGGAATGCAGGAAGAGGCACTGTATCTTACATGTCATCTACTATATGCAATGAATTTATTGAACTGATGACTAAGAAGGTCCTCAATAACATCATAGCAGCTGTAAAAACTGCAAAATACTTTGCAATAAGTGTAGATTCAACACCAGATATTTCACATACAGATCAATTGACATTCATTGTTCGCTTTGTCGACTCCAGTGGTAAGCCTGCAGAGCGCTTTATAAAATTCATTCCTCTTTCAGGCCATGATGGAGAAACAATGATGAATGTAGTACTGGATACTCTGCTTGAACATGATCTCTCTATTATGGATTGCCGTGGCCAGAGCTACGACAATGCAAGTAACATGTCGGGTAAATATAATGGATTGCAAGCCCGTATCAAGCAAATCAACCCACTTGCTGAATATGTGCCCTGCTCATCACATTCTCTTAATCTTGTTGGGTCATGTGCTGCGGAGTGTTGTGTCGCTGCAGTTTCATTTTTTGGACTTTTACAAGCACTCTTTAATTTTTTCTCTGCTTTAACGCATCGGTGGAGTATACTCAAGTCAACCATTCATGGAGATGTCATCAAATCATTATCAACAACAAGGTGGTCAGCGCAGCATGATGCAACACATGCTTTGAAAGACAGCTTTGCTGAAATACGTTCTGCTTTGATCCAAATAGCAGAGGATGAAGACCAGACAGCAACTACAAGAAGCGAAGCAGCCAGCTTAGCATCAAAATTGGAAGATTTTGAATTGGCCTTATTCTGTGTGCTTTGGAACTGTATACTGGAACGGTTAAATGCCACGAACAAGACACTTCAGAAAATTGAAATTGAAATGGCTACTTGTGCTAACCTCTATGCAGGCTTAGTGGAATTTGTAAGCTCACTTCGCAATGATGAAGCTTTTGAAATGTTTGAAGAGAAAGCTAAACTGCTGGTGAAAGACTACAGTTACCGGGCTGATCATCAGTGGTCAAGGAAGAGGAAACGCAATTTTGAAGAGCCAGACAATGAAATTGTGTTGCTACCAAGGCAGAAATGTAAGACAGCTACATACTTCGTCATTCTGGATTCACTGATTACAGAATTGGTGAAAAGAAAAGAAATCTACCAGAATCTCAATGACAAGTTTGGATTTCTGTTCAAAATTACTACTATGCCAGATGCAGAATTGAGAGAAGCTGCATTAAAGTTGCAACAACACCTTTCAGCAGATGTTCAGGACACATTTGTTGAAGAAATAGTTAATTTTTCTGGGTATATGAATCAGATTAAAGCTCCACCTGAAAAATGTGCACCCTCAGCTGCTTTGAAACATTTAAGAAATGCAGGTATCTCAGAAACCTTCCCTAATGTTAACATAGTGTATCCCCTTTACCTAACACTTCCAGCTACTAACTGTGAAGGAGAACGTTCATTTTCTGTTTTGAAAAGAGTGAAAAACCAGCTCCGTTCAACAATGAGCCAAGACAAATTGTGTAACCTAGCCTTGTTGACCATTGAGTCTGATCTAACAAGAAATATTGATTTTCAGAATATAATTGATGATTTTGCCAATATGAAATCCAGAAAAAAGTTTATTTAAGAAGTGCCTGTGAATATAAACAATTCTTTACTTTCTCCTATGCCAAATCAAAATCGAGAACAACGTCCAGTATTGGGCCTCTACTTAAACAAGATGGGTCCTACACAGATGACAGCAAGGAAATGAGTGAGCTACTCAAGTCCCAATATGACTCAGTTTTTAGCAAGCCGCTAACCAGACTGAGAGTCGGAGATCAAAATGAATTTTTTATGAGAGCCACAAAATTTGGTTAACACAAGCCTATCCGATGTTATCCTGACGCCAAATGATTTCGAACAGGCGATAAATGACATGCCCATGCACTCTGCCCCAGGGCCAGACTCATGGAACTCCGTGTTCATCAAGAACTGCAAGAAGCCCCTATCACGAGCCTTTTCCATCCTATGGAGAGGGAGCATGGACACGGGGGTCGTCCCACAGTTACTAAAAACAACAGACATAGCCCCACTCCACAAAGGGGGCAGTAAAGCAACAGCAAAGAACTACAGACCGATAGCACTAACATCCCATATCATAAAAATCTTTGAAAGGGTCCTAAGAAGCAAGATCACCACCCATCTAGAAACCCATCAGTTACACAACCCAGGGCAACATGGGTTTAGAACAGGTCGCTCCTGTCTGTCTCAACTATTGGATCACTACGACAAGGTCCTAAATGCACTAGAAGACAAAAAGAATGCAGATGTAATATATACAGAATTTGCAAAAGCCTTCGACAAGTGTGACCATGGCGTAATAGCGCACAAAATGCGTGCTAAAGGAATAACAGGAAAAGTCGGTCGATGGATCTATAATTTCCTCACTAACAGAACACAGAGAGTAGTCGTCAACAGAGTAAAGTCCGAGGCAGCTACGGTGAAAAGCTCTGTTCCACAAGGCACAGTACTCGCTCCCATCTTGTTCCTCATCCTCATATCCGACATAGACAAGGATGTCAGCCACAGCACCGTGTCTTCCTTTGCAGATGACACCCGAATCTGCATGACAGTGTCCTCCATTGCAGACACTGCAAGGCTCCAGGCGAACATCAACCGAATCTTTCATTGGGCTGCAGAAAACAATATGAAGTTCAACGATGAGAAATTTCAATTACTCAGATATGGTAAACACGAGGAAATTAAATCTTCATCAGAGTACAAAACAAATTCTGGCCACAAAATAGAGCGAAACACCAACGTCAAAGACCTGGGAGTGATCATGTCGGAGGATCTCACCTTCAAGGACCATAACATTGTATCAATCGCATCTGCTAGAAAAATGACAGGATGGATAATGAGAACCTTCAAAACTAGGGAGGCAAAGCCCATGATGACACTCTTCAGGTCACTTGTTCTATCTAGGCTGGAATATTGCTGCACACTAACAGCACCTTTCAAGGCAGGTGAAATTGCTGACCTAGAAAATGTACAGAGAACCTTCACGGCGCGCATAACGGAGATAAAACACCTCAATTACTGGGAGCGCTTGAGGTTCCTAAAACTGTATTCCCTGGAATGCAGGCGGGAGAGATACATGATTATATACACCTGGAAAATCCTAGAGGGACTAGTACCGAACTTGCACACGAAAATCACTCACTACGAAAGCAAAAGACTTGGCAGACGATGCAACATCCCCCCAATGAAAAGCAGGGGTGTCACTAGCATGTTAAGAGACCATACAATAAGTGTCAGGGGCCCGAGACTGTTCAACTGCCTCCCAGCATACATAAGGGGGATTACCAACAGACCCCTGGCAGTCTTCAAGCTGGCACTGGACAAGCACCTAAAGTCGGTTCCTGACCAGCCGGGCTGTGGCTAGTACGTTGGTTTGCGTGCAGCCAGCAGTAACAGCCTGGTTGATCAGGCTCTGATCCACCAGGAGGCCTGGTCACAGACCGGGCCGCGGGGGCGTTGACCCCCGGAACTCTCTCCAGGTAAACTCCAGGTAG
Organism: Cherax quadricarinatus; assembly: GCF_038502225.1. Lineage (NCBI taxonomy): Eukaryota > Metazoa > Arthropoda > Malacostraca > Decapoda > Parastacidae > Cherax > Cherax quadricarinatus. Next base: position 38,078,002 of record NC_091302.1, on the reverse strand, counting down.
TCTTATGCATGATGCAATGATAATAATGGTCAGTGATTTATAAAGGGAATAATAGTGCTGTAGTGGTTATGCTGAATATAATAGGTACATGATGTCACTATTTAATAGCCTAATCTAGTAATACTATGCTGTCTTGAGTTTATTCTCTTTAAAATGCATGATTTAACAAGATAGTTATAATGGCTGTTGGTAAATGGTTTTGGTTGTCTTGATGTACTTTCCCTATTAAATTTAATCTAAATAGCCAGAATGTATTTAATTAGACCTTAAACAGGCTCACACCGACCTCCCCACCCCCCCACCCCCAAGCTGGAAGGGGTCGCTTCGCTTACCCGTAACTCAAAGGGGCCCCGCTAATCTGAATAGCCTAGGGCCCGGAGACTTCTTAATCCGGCCCTGATATGCAAATGCAAGAAAAAGCTATAAAAAAACAAGGAAAAAATTCCAAAAAATATATGGGCTGTGAGCAGACGTGCTACCCACATCACCGTCACCATACCTGATAGAAGTGACTATAATTTCTTGTAGAAACGTCGTAGAACATTCATTCTGGTACCATTGTGTTGCCAAAGAGTTAAGCTATTTTTTTCGGTATAAATAACTCAATTTCCATAATTTTTAGATTTTTTTTTTGAGCGCGCGGAAAATTCCTATACAGCCCCTTAAATTCAGTACCTGATCAGCTGGGCTGTGGTTTGTATGTTGGTTTACATGCGGCCAACAGTAACAACCTGGTTGATCTGGCCCTGATCCGCCACGAGGCCTGGTCACAGACTGGGCCGTGGAGGCGTTGACCCCCCGAAACCCTCACCAGATATCCTCTTGTTTTTGTGGTTTTATTTCCTTATTTCCATCTACATATGACAACGACTGACTTACTCCACAAACTCTGATGATACTTTTCGCACTCCCCTCAGCCCTTTCTAGTTCAGTCTCTTGCTGCCCTTTACCCTTTCACCATCCACTACCCCGCTGTTATCCGTAACCTATTACTCATCCATCTCCCTTTTGCCACCTGATGCCCTCGCTTCCTTCCTGCCCTGCAGCGCTGTATAGTCCTTGTGGCTTAGCGCTTCTTTTTTTATTATAATAATAATAATCCATCTACATATCAGTCAATGAGGGCACTTGAATTGTTAAAATATATTTTAGCTCGATTCGTTTCTTACGTTTTATCAGTCCCCTTTCCCACCCCTCCCTTTGTACATTGATATTCATGGGGCAGCGCTAAACCCGTAGGATTATACAGCGACTGTGGAGGGGGAGGAGGGTGGAAGGTATTCAGGCTCAATTCAGGGAACTGGAGCACAGATCCAATTCCTTAGATCAAGAGCCCCTCACCAGCATCAAGGAACTTCCCTCGAGTATATTCATTTCAGATTTCTTAGTTTTTATTTCTGACTTTAATACTCCTGCATGTGTGTATTCACCTATTTGTGGTTGCATGGGTCGATTCACAGCTCAGGACCTCTTTGCTGGTTGCTACTAGGTCCACTCACTCGGCTCCAGGAGCCTTATCATACCTCTCCTTAAAGCTACATATGAATCCTGCCGCTACTTCACTCTCCAGATAGTTCTACTTCCTAACAACTCAAGGCGGAAGAAATACTTCCTAACGTCCCTCTGACTTAAGAGTTCTCGACTGCCAGTTGTATCCTCTTGTCCCTGATTCCCATCTCTGAAGCATTCTGGCACTTTGAGAATACCTCCCTAAATCTCATGCTGAGCTCTTCACATTCTTCCTGGTTAGTCCTTGTGAGCTCTCTCCTTTTGCCGCAGTATGCTTTCGATGCTTTGCTATTTTCATATTTGTTTCTGGCTCTTTAGCTCAACTCCCTGTTCTCACAAGTCCTTTGCCTTCTATACTACTTGGTTCCATGTTCTAACACTTGGCTTTGGACGCTACACATCTCTGGCTGATTATTATTATTATTATTATAATCAAAAAGAAGCGCTAAGCCACAAGGGCTATACAGCGCTGCAGGGTAGGGAAGGAAGCGAGGGTATCGGATGGCAGAAGGGAGGAGGGATGATCAGTAGGTTACAGAAAACAGCGGGGCAGGGGATAGTACGGGGGTAGAGGGTAGCAAGAGATTGAAGTAGAAAGGGCTGAAGGTATCAGAATTTGTGAAGTAAGTCAGTTGTTGTCAAAAAGTCAATGAGAGTGTCCGAATGAAAGGTGGGTCCATCAGCGAGAAGGGAAGGTAAAGAGAGAGCAGCGGAGCGAAGACGACGACGGAGGTAAATTCTGCACGCTCGTTGATAAAGTGGGCAATCCAACAGAATGTGGCTGACTGATAATGGAGCTTGGCAATTCTCACAGAGAGGAGCAGGGCGCCTCTCCATGAGATATCCATGAGTAAGACGAGTATGGCCAATGCGAAGACGGGAGAGAGTAGTCTCCCAACCTCGACACTGGTGATAAGAAGGCGGCCAGTAACCTATACTTGGTTTAATAGATTGAAGTTTGTTGCCGAGCATAGTAGACCAACGTTGTTGCCAACGGGTGTGAAGGTGGGAAGATATTGCAGCAAAATAGTCCTTAAATGGAATACCTCTATATGAAACTGGTAGGTCATGTACTGCTGACTGCACAGCAGCGTCTGCCTGTTCATTGCCCTGTACGTCAACATGACCAGGGACCCAACAAAAAACAATATCTTTATGCTTGGTAAAGATGTGGCGTAGCCAAAGTTGGATATGGAGGACTAAGGGGTGAGGTGTATCAAATTTCTGTATAGCCTGTAAAGCACTGAGGGAGTCTGAGCCAACCACAAATGATGACACAGGCATAGATGCAATACGGATAAGTGCTACAAGGATGGCATACAATTCAGCAGTAAAAATACTAGCCGAAGATAGTAAATGCCCTCGTACGATGCTGTCCGGAAACACTGCTGCGAATCCTACGCCATCAGAAGACTTAGAGCCATCTGTGTACACAGCAATGGCATGAGAATGTGAGTGAAAGTGGTAAAGAAAAAGAGAGCGGGAAGCAACCGTAGACGGTTGGGCTTTCAAGCAAGGGAGAGAGAAAGAACAGACTCGAACAGCTGGAACTTCCCAGGGGGGTAGGGAAAAGTGAGATGCTACATGAACATAGAAAGGTGGTAACTGAAGAGAAGACAAGAGCGAATGAAGGCGAAGAGAGAAGGGACGGAGTAAACAGGGGTGGCGAACAAATAATGTCTACTAATATCAGTGACCATTCTATAAATGGAAGGATTGCGGAGATCATGAGAGCGTACATAGTAGCGAAGGCAATGGGCATCACGGCGATCGGATAAGGATGGAACGTTCGCTTCTGCATAGAGGCTCTCGACAGGGGAAGAGCGAAAAGCACCAAGGCATAAACGTAATCCTTGGTGATGAATGGGGTTAAGGCTAGAGAGAGTAGCAGGAGATGCCGCTGAATAGATCTGGTCACCATAATCAAGTTTCGATAAAATAAGGGTGGAATGTAGGCGAAGGAGGGTTCGACGATCAGCTCCCCATGAAAGATGAGCAAGGGTTTTAAGAAGGTTCAGCCGGCTGTGACAAGTTGCCTTCAGAGAGGTAATGTGAGGTTTCCAGGATAACCTACGGTCAAAGAGGAGGCCCAGAAACTTGACTGTATCACGTTCAGGGATACGGGAGCCATAGAGGTACAAAGGATGATCAGAGATGACAGAGCGTCTAGTGAAAGTAATTTGGTGGGTTTTAGTGCTGGAAAATTTAAACCCATGTGTGGTGGCCCAATTGGAAACACGGTCGACTGCATGCTGGAGAGAAACTGTAATGAGGTGACAGTCAGTGCCTGCACAGGCAATAGCGAAGTCATCTACATAGAGCGATGACCAAATATTTGATGGAAGACTAGAGGCCAAATCATTAATAGCAAGGAGAAAAAGTGTTGTGCTCAGAACACATCCCTGGGGGACACCTTCAGCTTGGATAAAGTCTGGGAGAGCACATTATTAACCCGAACACGGAAATGCCTGTCAGTTAAAAAGTTCTTAACAACAGTGAGAGTACGAAGGGTGAGCCTCATGACAATTAAGGCAAGAGGGAGGTCGATTGCAAGACGTATTAGAATGGTCATCGGCACCACAGACTGGGCATTCGGCGATAGATCTGCAATATTTCGCTGGATGGCCAAATCGCCAGCAATTTCTACACTGTTGCGGTGTAGGGATCACCTTTCAAACTTGTAACCGATGTCCTGCTACATAAACTGAGGATGGGAGTTCACGGCTGTCAAAAGTTAAACGAGGCACGTTGCTAGGGTATCGTCTCCGCCCGCGGGCAGGAAGAACGTAAGTGTCTACCTTGAGGATTGGGAGATCTTGGAGTTCCAGCTGTTCAAGAATGTCAGTGCCACATGTCTGAAAATTTTGTTGAACTATGGTATGGGGCATAATGACGGTACCACTACAAGAATTGAGGGAATGATGTTTTTCAATATTATTATTATTATTATTATAATCAAAAAGAAGCGCTAAGCCACAAGGGCTATACAGCGCTGCAGGGTAGGGAAGGAAGCGAGGGTATTGGATGGCAGAAGGGAGGAGGGATGATCAGCAGGTTACAGAAAACAGCGGGGCAGGGGATAGTACGGGGGTAGAGGGTAGCAAGAGATTGAAGTAGAAAGGGCTGAAGGTATCAGAATTTGTGAAGTAAGTCAGTTGTTGTCAAAAAGTCAATGAGAGAGTCCGGATGAAAGGTGGGTCCATCAGCGAGAAGGGAAGATAAAGAGAGAGCAGCGGAGCGAAGACGACGACAGAGGTAAATTCTGCGTGCTCGTTGATAAAGTGGGCAGTCCAACAGAATGTGGCTGACTGATAATGGAGCTTGGCAATTCTCACAGAGAGGAGCAAGACACCTCTCCATGAGATATCCATGAGTATGACGAGTATGGCCAATGCGAAGACGGGAGAGAGTAGTCTCCCAACCTCGACACTGGTGATAAGAAGACGGCCAGTAACCTATACTCGGTTTAATAGATTGAAGTTTGTTGCCGAGCATAGTAGACCAACGTTGTTGCCAACGGGTGTGAAGGTGGGAAGATATTGCAGCAAAATAGTCCATAAATGGAATACCTCTATAAGAAACTGGTAGGTCATGTACTGCTGACTGCGCAGCAGTGTCTACCTGTTCATTGCCCTGTACGTCAACATGACCAGGGACCCAACAAAAAACAATATCTTTATGCTTGGTATTATTATTATTATAATCAAGGGGGAAGCGCTAAACCCATAGGATTATACAGCGCCCAGGGGGGTGATGTGGAAGGCATTCAGGCTTAATTCGGGGAACTGGAGCACAGATCCAATTCCCTAAATCAAGAGCCCCTCACCAACATCAAGGAACCTTCCATGAGGGGTTTATGCTTGGTAAAGATGCGGCGTAGCCAAAGTTGGATACGGAGGACTAAGGGGTGAGGTGTATCAAATTTTTGTATAGCCTGTAAAGCACTAAGGGAGTCTGAGACAACCACAAATGATGACACAGGCATAGATGCACTACAGATAAGTGCTGTAAGGATGGCATATAATTCAGCAGTAAAAATACTAGCCGAAGATAGTAAATGCCCTTGTACGACGCTGTCCGGAAACACTGCTGCGAATCCTATGCCGTCAGAAGACTTAGAGCCATCTGTGTACACAGCAATGGCATGAGAATGAGAGTGAAAGTGGTCAAGAAAAAGAGAGCGGGAAGTGACCGTAGACAGTTGGGTTTTCGAGCAAGGGAGGGAGAAAGAACAGACTCGAACAGCTGGAACTTCCCAGGGGAATAGGGAAAAGTGAGATGCTACATGTACATAGAAAGGTGGTAGTTGAAGAGAAGACAAGAGCGAATGAAGGCGAAGAGAGAAGGGACGGAGTAAACAGGGGCGGCGAACAAATAATGTCTACTAATATCAGTGACCATTCTATAAATGGAAGGATTGCGGAGATCATGAGAGCGTACATAGTAGCGAAGGCAATGGGCATCACGGCGATCGGATAAGGATGGAACGTTCGCTTCTGCATAGAGGCTCTCGACAGGGGAAGAGCGAAAAGCACCAAGGCATAAACGTAATCCTTGGTGATGAATGGGGTTAAGGCTAGAGAGAGTAGCAGGAGATGCCGCTGAATAGATCTGGTCACCATAATCAAGTTTCGATAAAATAAGGGTGGAATGTAGGCGAAGGAGGGTTCGACGATCAGCTCCCCATGAAAGATGAGCAAGGGTTTTAAGAAGGTTCAGCCGGCTGTGACAAGTTGCCTTCAGAGAGGTAATGTGAGGTTTCCAGGATAACCTACGATCAAAGAGGAGGCCCAGAAACTTGACTGTATCACGTCCAGGGATACGGGAGCCATAGAGGTACAAAGGATGATCGGAGATGACAGAGCATCTAGTGAAAGTAATTTGGTGGGTTTTAGTGCTGGAAAATTTAAACCCACGTGTGGTGGCCCAATTGGAAACACGGTCGACTGCATGTTGGAGAGAAACTGTAATGAAGTGACAGTCAGCGCCTGCACAGGCAATAGCGAAGTCATCAACATAGAGTGACGACCAAATATTTGATGGAAGACTAGAGGCCAAATCATTAATAGCAAGGAGAAAAAGTGTTGTGCTCAGAACACATCCCTGGGGGACACCTTCAGCTTGGATAAAGTCCGGGGAGAGCACATTATTAACCCGAACACAGAAATGCCTGTCAGTTAAAAAGTTCTTAAGGAAGGATGGTAGATTGCCTCGAAGGCCTAAGGAGTGGGCTTGGGCTAAAATATTATACCTCCAAGTCGTGTCATATGCCTTCTCAAGGTCAAAAAATATGGCAATAACTGAGTGGTTATTCGCAAAGGCATTACGAACATACGTATCCAAGCGTAGTAAGGGGTCTTTGGTAGAACGTCCCTTACGAAAGCCATATTGACGAGTGGAGAGACTGTTGTGTGTCTCTAAATACCACACTAAACGTCTATTTACTAGGCGTTCCATTACTTTGCAAACTGCACTGGTAAGAGCAATGGGACGATAGTGGGAGGTTTCATGTCCCGTAGTGCCTGGTTTGCGGAAAGGGAGAACAATGGCGGATTTCCACAGCTGTGGAAGAACTCCTTGTGACCAAATAAGATTGTAAAGGCGTAATAGGACTGCAAGGGCTGACTGATGTAAATGTTGTAGCATACGAATATGAATGTCGTCGGGCCCAGCTGCCGATGATCGACAAGCTGAGTGTTGCCTCCAGTTCTTGAAGTGTAAAAGGCACATTATACTGTTCTTCTCTGAGAGAAGAAAAGTCCAAGGGTGCTAACTCTCTGGCAGACTTTGAGGAAAGAAATGAGGGGCATAGATGGAGTCCCTGAGAAATACGGACCAGATGATTGCCAATTTCATTGGCAACATCTAGTGGGTTTGCTATATCAACACCGGCAACCCGCAAAACAGGAGCCGGGTCAGGAGAATATTTACCACTCAGTTTTCGTACTTTTTTCCAGACTGCACTCATAGAGGAAGCAGAGGTGATGGAGACATAATCTCGCCAGCAAGTGCGTTTAGCGTCACGGATGACACGGTGAGCGATCGCACGCTTCTGTTTAAAATCAAGGAGTCTCTCTGTGGTTCTATTGTACCGATACCTGCCCCATGCAGCGCGTTTCAAACGTACTGCACGAGCACAAGCAGGAGACCACCAAGGCACGCATTTCTGAGAATGCCTGCCCGAAGTTTGGGGTATAGAATGAGAAGCTGCGGTGAAAACGGAGGACGAGAAGAGGTGTAAAAGCTCATCGATGGAGGACGAAGAAGGAACCTCTTTAAAAACAGTTAGGTGTGAGTAAAGGTTCCAATTTGCCCGATCAAATTGCCAGCGTGGGGTGCGAAGAGGTGGCGAATATGAAGGGGAAGTAAGAATGATTGGGAAATGATCGCTGTCATGTAAGTCCGGGAGAACAGACCAAGTGAAGTCTAATGCGGCGGAGGAAGAGCAGACTGAGAGATCGATTCAAGAGAGAGTATGAGTCCGAGGATCAAAATGGGTGTGAGTACCTGTATTTAAAACATGGAGGGGGTGGGTGGTAAGAAAAGCCTCTAACTGAATTCCACGGGAATCACAGTGAGACCCCCCCCCAGAGGAAATGGTGGGCATTAAAATCACCAAGTAACAGAATCGGTGGCGGTAATGACGAAACAAGTAAGGCAATATCTGGAATAGATAATGCCCGAGAAGGAGAGAGATATAAAAAACAGAGCGTATACCACCTATGTAAGTGGATACGGGCTGCTGTGTAATGCAGCGAAGTATGAACAAATAGCTGATGGTACGGAATATCAGTGCGTAGAAGGGCACTTTCATTAAAGGTCCCATCAGGAAAAGGATCTGAAGAATACAATAAATTATAGCCTGAGATGGGAGAAATAACAGCAGAGTGTAATTTTGGTTCCTGTAAGCAAACACCAACAGGGGCAAACTGGGAGAGTAACATCTGAAGCTCACCCCGATTACCCCTGAGGCCGCGTATATTCCACTGTAAATAGGCAATGATAAAGATACTTGAAATCCGCAGGTAAGGGTTCCTACGGACTAGAGGGGTTAGAAAAGTCCACATGCGGAGGCAGTGGAAAACGTTCAAGCAGCGAAGGAACGGTGCGCTGTGAAGAAAGGAGTTGCGCAGATGGAGCAGAGGAGAGAGAAAGAGCGGAAGGTGGATCAGTGTCCATTGATGGTTTGGTTTCTGCAATATATTCAGAGATTGCTTCAAGTGTTTCGGAATTCAGAGACGTCGTATGGGAGACAATATTGGAAATGGTAGGGGGAGGATGAGTAAAGATTGGAACTGTATTGGACTGTACCAAGGTAGGGGGGGGGGGCGAAAGGGTAGAGGGAACTGGAGAAGCATGGCAGGGGACAGAAGAGGCAGAAACCTGGGAGGTGGCAGAAGAGGAAGAAACTTGGGAGGGAACAGGGGAGGAAGATACAGTACGAGGAGGAGGGTGAACCTTTACACTTGTAACTGAGCCAGTGAGAGGGGGAGAACCAGGGACAGAGACAGGGAGGGTAAAATGAGGAGGTGGAAGATGGGTAGGAGGTGTTAACGGACCTTTTTTTGACTTTTGAGAAGTAGAGGGATGATTGGGAGGAGGTGTCGTACGAGGTCTCGTCGATACTGAGGCTTGTGAGAGAGAACACGAAGAAGCGAGATCAGACTGAGGCGTTGAAGTAGGGACGTCTGAGCCGAGGACAGCAAAAGGATTAGATACAGGAGTGACTATGGGAGAGGTAACCACAGAGGTGGGTGTAGAAGATGGGATACCACAAGTGGGGGGACGTTTTGAATCACGGGAATAAGAAACACGTGGGAGTCTCCCTTGGAGGCGGAGATGAGAAACTGCCATGGCATAAGGGAGACCTTCTGTCTCTTTGAGGTAACGGATTTCCCGCTCGTTTAAATAGACTTGACAACGGCGAGAGTACGAAGGGTGAGCCTCATGACAGTTAAGGCAAGAGGGAGATCGATTGCAAGACGTATTAGAATGGTCATCGGCACCACAGACTGGGCATTCGGCGATAGATCTGCAATATTTCGCTGGATGGCCAAATCGCCAGCAATTTCTACACTGTTGTGGTGTAGGGATCACCTTTCGAACTTGTAACCGATGTCCTGCTATATAAACTGAGGATGGGAGTTCTCGGCTGTCAAAAGTTAAACGAGCCACATTGCTAGGGTATCGTCTCCGCCTGCGGGCAGGAAGAACGTAAGTGTCTACCTTGAGGATTGGGAGATCTTGGAGTTCCAGCTGTTCAAGAATGTCAGTGCCACATGTCTGGAAATTTTGTTGAACTATGGTATGGGGCAGAATGACGGTACCACTACAAGAATTGAGGGAATGATGTTTTTCAAGAGTGACAGGAACAGTATCGATATGGGAAAGACGAGAGCTCATGAGCCTGGGTAGCATTCTGTACGGTGATGATGCGCGTACCGCTCTTAAGAGCATGAAAAGAAATATCTTTACCAACATGGCGTAGGAGTGCCTTGCCAATACTGTGGTCAGAAAGATAGGCAGTAGAGGAAGTCGGTCGTAAAGTGAAGAATTTAGTCCATTGTTCAGTCTGAAACTGAGCGTGGAAAGGTAGTGAAGGATGTGTCGATCGTTTCTGAGAAGAACGAGAAGGTGGAGAAGTATCATCAGCAGGTAATTGTCGTTGGCGTTTAGGCGTGGGACCAGAGTTGGTCCGACGTGGAACGGGTCGGCGATTTGAAAATTGCCGCACCGTAGAGGGAGAGGCCGGAAGCATAGTCAGAGGAGAGCGAAGGTCCGATAAATCGAAGGAGTCAGTCGAGGCCTCAGTACCTGAAGCGGGTGAGAAAACAGCACCGGCAAGAGGTACAGAGGCATGAGGAGTGTCTGAAGAGTGGTCCAAAGACGAGGCAGGGTCAGAACGGGGTGCGGTATCAAGAAGGGGCCCGGGGGTAGTAGGTTCATGGACTAGGGCTGCCATGGTTAGGTTACTTCTTTCTTTTTGTTTTTAAGAAAAAAAAAAAAAAGAAAAAAGAAAAATAAAAAAAAAAAAAATAAAAAAGAATAAAAAAAGGGGGGACCGGGGAGGGATAGTTCCTAGGAGGAATGAAAGGGCCAGAAATCTCCCTCCGCGCCCAAGAGGACCTCAGCACCGCAAGTAGCGCAGATGCAGCATGGAACCCGTGCCATACCCTACCCATCATGCTAGTAAACTAACAATCTGGGATAGCAACCTCACATCTGCCGAGCTACCTCGGTGGACAAAAGAGAGGGCGGCCGGATATCCGCCACAAAGCATACCTCCTTCGGCCACCACCCCCGGAATCCGAAAGGTGGCTTCCAGAGATACACCCGTCGCCCGAAAGACACCCAAAGCTACTCCGGGATACCGGAGGGGGATCAGGACATCCCCAGGCGATCCAGATTCCACGGCAAACTACGCCACCGCCAAGAACCTCAACGGAATGGGATGGACCCCGGTACCCTTTCCCCTACCTAGGAACTAGCGTGCCTGTGGGAGAAATCCCAAAGGCCAAAAAGAGGAAGGGCAAAAGGGAGGGGTGGGGAGGAGGAGGAGGAAAGGAAAAAGGAGAGGATGGGATAGGGGAGGGGAGATTGGGGGGTAATTAGGTTCGGTCTGAGGAAGAAGACCGACAGGTCTAATTCCTCAGACCAAGAGCCTCTTCACCACGCCAAGGAGCCCCCCTTGAAGAGGATGTTTTTCAATAGTGACAGGAACAGTATCGATATGGGAAAGACGAAAAAGCTCATGAGCCTGGGTAGCATTCTGTACAGTGATGATGCGCATACCGCTCTTAAGAGCATGAAAAGAAATATCTTTACCAACATGGCGTAGGAGTGCCTTGCCAATACTGTGGTCAGAAAGATAGGCAGTAGAGGAAGTCGGTCGTAAAGTGAAGAATTTAGTCCATTGTGCAGTCTGAAACTGAGCGTGGAAAGGTAGTGAAGGACGTGTCGATCTTTTCTGAGAAGAACGAGAAGGTGGAGAAGTATCATCAGCAGGTAATTGTCGTTGGCGTTTAGGCGTGGGACCAGAGTTGGTCTGACGTGGAACGGGCCGGCGATTCGAAAATTGCCGCACCGTAGAGGGAGAGGCCGGAAGCATAGTCAGAGGAGAGCGAAGGTCAGACAAATCGAAGGAGTCAGTCGAGGCCTCAGTACCTGAAGCGGGTGAGGAAACAGCACCGGCAAGAGGTACAGAGGCATGAGGAGTGTCCAAAGAGTGGTCCAAAGACGAGGTGGGGTCAGAATGGGGTACGGTATCAAGAAGGGACCCGGGGGTAGCAGGTTCATGGACTAGGGCTGCCATGGTTAGGTTACTTCTTTCTTTTTGTTTTTAAGAAAAAAAAGAAAAGAAAATAAAAAGAAAAAAAAAGGGAGGACCGGGGAGGGATAGTTCCTAGGAGGAATGAAAGGGCCAGAAATCTCCCTCCGCACCCAAGAGGACCTCAGCACCGCAAGTAGCGCAGATGCAGCATGGAACCCGTGCCATACCCTACCCATCATGCCAGTACACCGGCAATCTGGGATAGCAACCTCACATCTGCCGAGCTACCTCGGTGGACAAAAGAGAGGGCGGCCGGAAATCCACCACAAAGCATACCTCCTTCGGCCACCACCCCCGGAATCCAAAAGGTGGCTTCCAGAGATACACCCATCGCCCGAGAGACACCCAAAGCCACCCTCCGGGATACCGGAGAGGGATCGGGACATCCCCAGGCAATCCAGATTCCACGGCAAACTACGCCACCGCCAAGAACCTCAACGGAATGGGATGGACCCCGGTACCCTTTCCCCTACCTAGGAACTGGCGTGCCTGTGGAGAAGAAAAAAAAAATCCCAAAGGCCAAAAAGGAAGGGCAAAAGGGAGGGGTGAGGAGGAGGAGGAAAGGAAAAGGGGGAGGATGGGATAGAGAAGGGGGAATTGGGGGGTAATTAGGTTTGGTCTGAGGAAGGAGAACGACAGGTCTAATTCCTCAGACCAAGAGCCTCTTCACCATGCCAAGGAGCCCCCCTTGAAGAGGATCTCTGGCTGAACCATGGGCTTTGGCCTTTCCATTGTTTGTTGCCCCTGGGTACGAACTACTCTGCCTTCCTGCACTTTGTAGCCAACCGCTTACAGGAATTGTCTTTTGCCCGTGTAGTCCCCTTTTGAAGTCTGGCTTCTCCCTTCCTTGTCCTGTTTCACTCTTTACTATTAACTCTACAAATCATTCAGAACTCAGGACCAAGTGATCACTAGCACCGAGGGGCCTTTCATGTGTAATAGCCCCTATGTCAAAACCACTCAAGATGAATAAGAGGTTCAGCCTTGCTGGTTCATCTTATCTTCTCTCTGGTTGAGCTCCTCTAACATGTTGGTGCATGAAGTTTTCCAGCACTTAGCCCTCCAAGTTCCTGGTCCCCTATTTGGCTCCGGGTTTTCCCCAGTCAATCTCGTGGTTAGTGTTCCCATTACGAGTAACTTTGCCCTGTCCATTTGGCCACCTCAGCTAGTGTATCCACAATTGCTGTTGCTCTCATCGTACTCGTCTTGGTCTATTCTCATTCAGTGGTGGGTTGTACATCATTATTATTACAATCAAGGGGGAAGCGCTAAACCCGGAGGATTATACAGCGCCTGGGGGGGGATGTGGAAGGCATTCAGGCTTAATTTGGGGAACTGGAGCACAGATCCAATTCCCTAAATCAAGAGCCCCTCACCAACATCAAGGAACCTTCCTTGAGGGGCGTACATCATTGCAGTCACCATCTTGGGAAGCCCAGTCCAAAACGTTCGAATGTAGTCATCTGCTTCTCTATTCATTCCTAGTCTCCTCAAAACTCCACCGGTTTTTGATGAGCAGTGCAACTTTTCCCTCGCTCCTGTTATCCCTCAGTACCTATTAGCTAGTCAGGAAGAACACGTCCGTTCACCCCGAGCTTCGTCACCGTGAGTGCTACAATGTCTGGGGACTCCTCTGATTCAGTCATGCCATTCACTCACTTGGTGTACCATACCTTCGACTTTTCCAATACTTAATGTTTTTTTTTTTTTTGTGTGTGTGTGGTGTTTACCTGGAGAAGGTTTTGGCCAAGACCAGGCCTCATAGTGGATCAGGGTCTGATCAACCAGACTTACTGCCGGCTGCACACAAACTGATATACGAACTACACCCCGGTTGGTCAGGTACTGACTTTAGGTGCCTGTTCAGTACCTTCTTGAAGACAGCCAGGGGTCTATTGGTAATCCCCCTTATGTGTGCTGGGAGGCAGTTGAACAGTCTTGGGCCCCGGACACTTATTGTGTTCCTTCAATGTACTTTTGGTGCTCCCACTTTTCGTAGGGGAAATGCATCTCCTGCAGTCTTGCTTTCATAGGGAGTGATTTTTGTGTGCAGGTCTGGTACCAATCCCTCCATGACCTTCCAGGTGTATATTATCATGCATCTCTCACCTGCATTCCAGGGAATACAGATCAAGGACCTTCAACCATTCCCAGTAATTTAGGTGCCTTATCGTACTTATGTGCTGTGAAAGTTCTCTGTACGCTCTCCAGGTCTGCAATGTCGCCGGCCTTGAAGGGGGCTGTTAGTGTACAGCAGTATTCCAGCCTAGAGAGAACAAGCGATTGGAAGCGTGTCCCCAATTTTGAAGGTTCTCATTATCCATCCTATCATCTTCCTAGCCGATGAGGGAGATACACTGTTGTGGTCTTTGAAAACGAGATCCTGTGTTTTGTGTGTGTGTTTGTTTTTGTGTTTGTGTTTTTTGTGTGTGCGTGCGTGTGTGCTGTTTGTTTTGTGTTGTGTGTGTGCATTGTGTGTGTTCTGTGCATGTGCTCCATGTCGTTCGAGCGCGTGCAGGGTATACGAAACTGCAGACACGATGGCGCCGTTGGGAAATGGGCAAGAGACCAAGGATCACTCACCATGACAACAA
>NC_091302.1:37966069-38053569 GCF_038502225.1 Cherax quadricarinatus | reverse complement strand
AAGGTGTCTTCACACAGTAGAATACATAACACTCCCATTCTCATGCAACAACCCCTTTTGTGAGCAAGTGACTATTTATGGGTGAAGGCATACACAAGCAGTGTTTTTCTACAGTTACCCCCTCAGTAATACTAGTTTCTCTGGTGTAGTACTAGAGAAAATGCATCACGGTGATTGTTGTACACTCCTTTACACCCTCCCAGCTACCACACCTTACAATTATGAAAATCTGTTTTACTGTGATTGTATGTATTTCGTTTATATGATATGTAGCACGTTTCTTACATAATTTTGAAAAAATGTCAGATGAATTAATGAAAATGTCTATAATAATGTAATATGCGATATTTAAAACACCCCAGAACAATTATTATGCTTACTGCATCTACAACACTAATGAGAGATTCTTAGCTGCTACTACTCTGCAACAATGCCAAATAGTAATTTTAATGTACCTGCATGTCAGCACAATAAGTTTATTTAGGTACAAGAATATTTAAGTATAATTATCAATAGCATCTCTACTATCTCAGCAACTGACAAACCTTGCTCACCGAGTTTAATCATTTGTAACTTTACACTTAAAGAGCCTTACAACTCCTTTTTATCACAACTACCTTTAGATGTCATAACAAAGAGAGCATATGTAAAATATGTAATAACTTACTTTATATGAACTCCAAGGAGAAAGTGTTGTAGGAAATTAAAAGTGCTGCACCAGCATACTAAAATTCTAAGAAAACATGATAGCCTTATACCTGGAGGGCATTCTGGGGATCAACGCCCCCAAGGCCCAGTCCACGACCAGGCCTCCCAGTGGATCAGGGCCTGATCAATTAGGCTGTTACTGGTGGCCGCACGTAGTCCAACATAAACCACAGCCTGGCTGATCTGGTACCGACTAAGTATCTGTCCAGCTCCTCCTTGAAGGCAGCAAGGGGCCTATTGGTAATTCCCCTTATGCATGGCAGGAGGCTGCTGAACAGTCTTGGGCCCCAGACACTTATGCCATTTTCTCTTGGTGTACCAATGGCACCTCTACCTTTCATTGGGGGTATTTTGCACCACCTGTCCAGTCTTACTTTCGTAGGGAGTGATATCTGTGTGCAGATTTGGGACCATTCCTTCTAGGATTTTCCAAGTGTAGATTATGGTATTTCTTGCCTGCATTCTAACGAGTACAAGTCAAGTGTTTCTAAGCATTCCCATTAGTTGAGGTGTTCAACAGAACTTGCATGTTTTGAGACAGACCGCGGGTTCAATCCCGGCCGGGGTATGGTTTGTATGTGCAGTAAAGGTTCTCTGTACACTCCAGCTCTGCTAATTTCACCTGCTTTGAAGAGAGATGTTAATGTACAGCATGTATAGCCGACATGGAAAAATTTTACTGGTGTGGATTGAAGATCAAACTATTCACAATATACCTTGAAGCTGAACCATTATCCAGTCCAAGATCCCAAGTCTCTTCAATTTTATAAAGGCTGAGAGTCAAGGAAGCAGCTGTTCCTTCATTTATTTCACCACTTCCCCTTTCACGCACCTCTGTGCGCTTGCTCTCCCTCAGTGGGCACCTAGCTATCTTGCAGTGCTCCCCTTCCTTTGTATTTGAAGGCTCGTCCTCCTTATTTCCCACTTCTACCACTACCACTACCTCTTCTACTACTACTACAACTACTGATGAAATTAAGACGTGTGGCGTCTGGTTGTCTTTGTTGTGGACGTTTCGCCATCCAGTGGCTGGCTGGATGGCGAAACGTCTACGATAGGGATGCCCGGGTGTTGCACATATGTCTTAATTTCATCTTGTCGGTATTATATACCATTCTTGTAGTAGTACTACTACTACTACTACCACCACCGCCACTTCCTGCCTATATATAGCCGTCCTGCACCACTCCTGGTTAGTGTGACTTTGTCAATGGTCCAAGTCGGACCGAAATGTCATCGTAAGCTTCTCTCTTTTATGTGCGGGTTGTGTATAAATTCAAAAGCTAGCAGAGGCTAGTTTTATCTCCTGACTTCCTACAATCAATACTATTCACCTCATCCTATATTAACCCTTTCAGGGTTTTGGCCGTACTAGTACGGCTTATGTGCCAGGGTCCTTGACGTACTAGTACTCAAATTCTAGCGCCTTCAAATCACGATAGAGGGAGACTTCTTTGGGACGAAATTGTTAGGGCTTCTAGACACAATAACAGTGATTGTAGGGGATTTTAACTTGAGTCAAATAGACTGGAATTCTCTGACCGGTAATCTGGAGTCCAGTGACTATGTAAATCGTTCAAGACTGTTTTCTGAAGCAGTGTGTAACAGAGCCTACTAGGGGTAATAATTTGCTTGACCTAGTCTTGTCAAATAAGGAAACACTCGTGAATAATCTGGAAATCACTGAAGAGCTTGGCGCAAGTGATCACAAATCCATCACTTTTAACATTAACTGGGAATACAGGAATAATGATAATACAGTAAAAATCCCTGATTTTTGTTCTGCCGATTATAATGGACTTAGGGAACACCTCCCAAATCTTGATTGGGGTTATCTAGCTAATGATTCTATTGACGATGATCATACTTATGATTACGAAGGGATCTGCGTTTACGATTCTTTTCTTAATCATGTACACCATGCTCAGAGTATATACATTCCCCAGAGAGAAATTAGATCTGATAATAACGATCCCAAATGGGTTAACAGGCGGCTAAAGCATTTATTAGGGGAGAAAAGGGGAATATATAGACGCATCAGGAGGGGAGAGGTTAACCTTACTGTCCAATATGTTCAGCTTAAAAGAGAAGTAAAAAAGGGGATTAGAAAGGCTAAATGTGACTATGAAATTAGAGTTGCAAATGAATCAAAGACCAATCCAAAGGGGTTCTTTCAAGTGTATAGGACAAAGGTTAAGGAAAAAGTAGGACCTCTGAAAATTGGGAATGGACAGCTGACGGATAATGAACTGGAAATGTGTTCCATATTTAATGACTGTTTTTTGTCAGCTTTTACACAGGAAGACATAAATGAGATTCCAGAAATTAACAATTATTCAGTTCCTGACGAATTCAAATTGACTAATATTACTGTCACGAGGGACATGGTTATCAAACAGATAGACAAACTGAAGCAAAATAAGTCCCCGGGGCCCGACGAGTTATTTTCCAGGGTACTTAAGGAATGCAAGATGGAACTTAGTCAGCCATTAATGACTGTGTTCAATGCATCCATCCTTACTGGTGTTGTGCCAGAGTTGTGGAAGATGGCCAATGTGGTGCCAATATTCAAATCAGGGGATAAGTCCACTCCTTCAAATTACCGTCCAATAAGCCTGACATCTATAGTTGGCAAATTACTAGAATCAATTATAGCTGACATTATTAGAAGTCATCTTGAAGAGCATAACTTGATAAATGAATCTCAGCATGGGTTTACGAGAGGTCGTTCCTGTCTGACAAACTTACTGACGTTCTTCAATAGAACATTTGAGGCAGTAGACAGTGATAAAGAATATGGTATTGTTTATTTGGATTTTAGTAAAGCATTCGATAGAGTACCTCACAAGAGACTCTTAAGAAAAGTGGCAGCTCATGGTATAGGAGGTAAAGTTCTAGCATGGATAGAGGCATGGCTTACCAATAGAAAGCATAGTTTCCATTAATGGGTTCAAATTAGAATGGGGCTTAGTTACTAGTGGCATTCCACAGGGATCAGTTTTAGGCCCTCTCTTGTTCATAATTTACATTAATGACCTTGATGAAGGGATTACGAGTGACATGAGCAAGTTTGCTGATGATACAAAGATAGGCCGTATGATTCATTCTGAGGAGGACAGCAATGAACTGCAGGAGGATTTAGACAAATTAATGTCTTGGTCTGAAAAATGGCAGATGAAGTTCAATGTGGATAAGTGTAAGGTACTGGTCCTTGGTAATGAAAATAACCCTCGAAGCTATAAACTAGGTGAAGCAGAGCTTCATCATACAGTGTGTGAAAAGGACTTGGGAGTCATGGTAAGCAGAAACCTAAAGCCAAGGCAGCAGTGCCTAAGTGTGCGCAACAAGGCAAACAGATTACTTGGATTTATCTCAAGAAGTATAAGTAACAGAAGCCCAAAAGTTATTTTACAGCTCTATACATCACTGGTGAGGCCTCGTTTAGATTATGCTGCTCAGTTTTGGTCTCCTTACTACAGGAGAACATACAGAGAAGAATGACTAAAATGATTTACTGTGTAAGGAATCTCCCGCATAAAGATAGACTTAAAGCCTTAAATCTTCACTCTCTGGAGAGACGTAGAATGAGAAGAGATATCATTGAGGTGTATAAGTGGATGACGGGCATAAACAAAGGAGATAATAAGGTATTGAGGGTGTTGAACCAGGTAAGAACCAGAAATAATGGATTTAAGTTGGATAAATTTAGATTTAGAAAGAACATAGGTAAGTACTGGTTTTCTAACAGAGTTGTGGATGCTTGGAACAATCTTCCCAGAGGGATGATAGAGGCTATGACCTTGGGTAGCTTTAAGAAGAGATTGGACAAATATATGAGTGGGAGGGGCTGGGTTTGATTAGTGTCATTGGGTATGGGAGTTAATTCTTGGGAAGCTTTGGGTAAAGGTCGTTTTGATGAGGACCTGCCTTGTATGGGCCAGTAAGCCTTCTGCAGTGTTCCTCCATTGTTATGTTCTTAAAGCTGGTAGGCCTACATATGAAAGAATGGGTCTATAAGAACATAAGAAAGAAGGAACACTGCAACAGGCCTACTGACCCATGCAGAGCAGGTCCATAACCCCCCCATATTAAACCAATGACCCCCCCCCCCTGGATTAACCCAATGACCCACCCAGACTGGTCATCTCCACTCAAGGATGGAGCACTGCACCAGACCCAGCAGCACAAGCTAGTCAGGTCCAACTCTCACCCATCCACACCCACTCATGTATTTATCTAACCTATTTTTAAAACTACACAACGTTTTAGCCTCAATAACTGTACTTGGGAGTTTGTTCCACTCATCCACAACTCTATTACCAAACCAGTGCTTTCCTATATCCTTCCTCAATCTGAATTTTTCCAACTTGAAACCACTGCTGAGAGTCCTGTCTTGGCTGGAAATTTTCAGCACGCTATTTACATCCCCTTTATTTATTCCTGTTTTCCATTTATACACCTCGATCATATCCCCCCTAATTCTACGCCTTTCGAGAGAGTGTGCAGATTTAGGGCCCTCAGTCTATCCTCTTAGGGAAGATTTCTGATACATGGGATCATCTTTGTCATCCTCCTCTGTACGTTTTCCAGAGCATTTATATCCATTCTGTAATACGGTGACCAGAACTGAGCAGCATAGTCTAAATGAGGCCTAACCAATGATATATATAGTTGAAGAACAACCTGAGGACTTTTATTATTTATACTTCTAGATATGAAGCCAAGAACTCTTAGCTTTATTGCAAACACTAATGCACTGTTGTCCTGGTTTTAGATTACTGCTAACCAGAACTCCTAAATCCTTTTCGCAATCAGTAGTACTAAGATCTACATTATTTAGTTTATATGTGGCATGGTTATTTAACTGTCCAACATTTAGAACTTTGCATTTGTCAATATTAAACTGCATCTGCCACTTCTCTGACCATTGCATCAGTCTATTCAAATCATCCTGAAGTGCTCTAGTGTCCTAATTAGAATGAACTGGACGGCCTATTTTGATGTCATCAGCAAATTTACTTATGTTGCTATTTATTCCCTCATCTATGTCGTTTATGTAAATTGTGAACAACGGGCCCAACACTGACCCCTGAGGAACACTGCTTGTGACGTGCCCCCATTCTGATTTCTCCCCATTTATGCAAACACTCTGCTGTCTATTTGTCAGCCATGCCTCTACCCAGGAAAAAATTTCTCCTATTGTGTGTGCCTTAAGTTTCCTCAATAGCCTCTTATGTGGAACTCTATCAAAAGCCTTACTGAAGTCCATATACACAATATATTCATTACCATGATCTACCTCCTCAAACACCTTAGTGAAAAGCGTTAGTAGATTCCTAAGACAGGAACGCCCCTTTGTAAAACCGTGTTGAGATCCATTAATCTATCTGTGCCTGTCAAGAGGGCTACGAATTGCTTCGGCAATTATTGGTTCCACAAATTTTCCCACTATGGAGGTAAGGCTTATTGGTCTATAGTTCGAAGCCATGGACCTGTCACCTGCCTTGTAAATAGGTATTACATTTGCCATTTTCCACTTATCAGGCACTATGCCAGTTTGTAGTGTTATGTTAAAAAGATTAGCCAAAGGTATGCTAAGTTCCTCTTTACATTCCTTTAACACCCTTGCAAACAGTTCATCAGGACCTGGGGATTTATTAGGTTTTAGTTTCTCTATTTGTCTGTGGACCATGTCACTAGTTACCACAATCATACATAGTTTATCATCATCCTGTTCTACATAATCTATTATTTCAGGAATATCGCTAGTATTTTCCTGGGTGAAAACAGAAGTAGGTATTTAGAATTTCACACATTCTTATCACTGTCAGTGATCTGACCAGTGTTACTCTTAAGTGGGCCAATCTTGTCCCTAATCTTGCTTCTGTATACCCGAAAGAACCCTTTTGGGTTCGTCTTTGAATCCCTTGCAACCTTAGCCTCATAATCCCTTTTTGCTTTTCTTATTCCTTTCTTTATTTCTCTCTTTAATTGAATATATTGTTATCTTAACTGCCCATTCCCTCTTTTGTTATGCCTATATATGCCTCTCTCTTGACCAATGAGATATTTTAATCTATTGCTCATCCATTTGGGATCATTTTTGTTAGATCTAATTTCCCTACTCGGAACAAAAGTTGTCCGGGCAGCTAGAACTATGCTTTGGAAAACGTCATGTTGGCAACCAAGATCACCTACCTGACCCATAGTCAGGACACCCCAATTTAGCCCACCCAGGTAAT
Source organism: Cherax quadricarinatus (assembly GCF_038502225.1). NCBI lineage: Eukaryota > Metazoa > Arthropoda > Malacostraca > Decapoda > Parastacidae > Cherax > Cherax quadricarinatus. The sequence continues at coordinate 38,046,619 of NC_091302.1, read as the reverse complement.
TTTTCAGTTTCATGAAGTCGGCCAAGCGAAAATCCGGGTCAGAGATTTGATTGCAGTTATCTGGGTAGTTCCATGATATATTGAAACTAAGTGATTTGTGATCACTTTCCCCAAGCTCAAGATTATTAATTATTGAATCTTTGTTGGCGAGAACCAAGTCAAACAGATTGTTTCCTCTAGTTGGTTCTGTCACAACCTGTTCTAAAAAGCAATCCTGAACAGTATCAAGAAAGTCACTAGATTCAAGATTTCCTGTCATATTGTTCCAATCAATTTGTCTAAAGTTAAAATCTCCCATTATCACAACATTTTCATACCTAGATGCCTTACGAATTTCGTTCCATAACAGCTTACTGCCCTCCCTATCAAGGTTTGGGGGCCTATAAATCACACCCAAAATTAATTTGTCACGTCCCTCGAGAAACTGTAGCCAAACAGATTCTGTGTTCGATGTTTCTAATCTTATATCACATCTATGACAACAATTTAAATTTTCTCTGACATACATCGCCACACCACCACCCTTCCTGTTGACCTTATCAGTGGGGAATAGTTTATAACCCTGTATGTTGCATTCAGAAGGCATTTCTCTATCTTTCAGGTTGAACCAGGTCTCAGTTATACCAATAATATCTATTACCTACACTTGCAAGTAATCTTAGCTCATCTATCTTATTTCTTAGACACCTACTATTTGTATAGTAAACCTTAAGGTTGGAGGCAGGAGCCGTTTCAGTGCTCTCAAGAAAAAAATTCAAAAAATTATGGAAATAAGTTATTCATACAGAAAAATAGCTTAACTCTTTGACAACACAATGGTACAAGAATCAATGTTCTACAATGTTTCTACAAGAAATTATAGTCATTTATATCAGGTATGGTGGCGGCGATGTAGGTAGCAATATTTCGATATAAAAGAGTTACTCCTCGTCTCCATGTTGTATTCTTTGGTCTGTGAGTGATAGAAAACGGTGTTTTGAAGATGATAACTGCACTAAAACATCAGTTTACTAAGAAATACACCAAAAAAAACGCGATTTCCGCGAAAAAAAAAAAATTTGACGGCAGGTAGGTCTGCGTTCTAGGCCTATATCTCGGAAGTAACTTATTCACTTATTTCGCTTTACCACTCCATTATTAATGATTGTATTGAAATGATTTTCACAGACAATATAAAACAAAGTGTGTTTTGAACATACAATTTTTTGGAATATCTCAAATATTTTTGATTTTGTGGGGGGTAAAAGGCAGATATTTTGGCGAATGCCAAAAATTCTGTCAAATGTATTTTTTTTAACATGATAATAAGATATATTAGATGAAATGGCTATGTAAAAACGTCGTGCTAGTTGTATTCTAACAGTTGGGAATGTCGGAAGTGCCACTCGTAGTGCCAATTAGTCAGGTCATGCTGCCATATATCAAAATTATGTTAATAGTTTTTTCTATGTTGTTTGTTTGTTGGCCAAGCATACTGAAACTTTGTTACATTCTTCTACATATGCACCTCTAAAAGTACACCAAAAATAAATCGGTTGAAAAATAAAGAAAATGAAAATGAAAGATGGGGGTTCAGCCTTAACCCTTTCAGGGTCCAAGGCCAAAATCTGAAGTGGTGCCCCAGTGTCCAAGAATTTTCAAAAAAAAAAAAGTTATTTTTTCTTATGAAATGGTAGAGAATCTTTTTGTGAATGTAATAAAACAAAAAGTACGAAATTTGATGGAAAATTGACGAAATTATGCTCTCGTGAATTTTGATGTGTCAGCGATATTTACGAATCGGCGATTTTGCCGACTTTGACTCCCATTTTAGGCCAATTACATTATTCCAGTCGACCAAATTCTCAGCTATTTCACTAGTATTACTTCTATTCTATCGATTGAGCACAAGAAATCGCCAAGTCAACTGTTTCAACTACAAAATAAAATGACCGGAAATTGGTAATTTGGCCAATTTAACACAAAGTTCAAAATATTCCAATTTCAAAATAGGGTCCAGAATAAACAATGTAGGTATTCCTGGCACTAAACTAACATTTCCTCTGTTCATTAGTTGTGTTTTGAGGCTTTACAAATACAGTGGACCCCCGCATACCGTTGGCATCCCATAACGATTAATCCGCATACCGCTTGCTTTAATCGCAAAAATTTTGCCTCGCATACCGCTTAAAAACCCGCTCACCGCTGTTCGTCCGAGACGCGTCCAATGTGCGCCTTAGCCAGCCTCACATGTTCCGCCGGTGGCATTGTTTACCAGCCAGCCTCCGCGGTAGCATCCAAGCATACAATCATAACATTTCGTATTATTACAGTGTTTTTGGTGATTTTATCTGGAAAATAAGTGACCATGGGCCCCAAGAAAGCTTCTAGTGCCAACCCTACAGCAATAAGGGTGAGAATTACTATAGAGATGAAGAAAAAGATCATTGATAAGTATGAAAGTGGAGTGCGTGTCTCTGAGCTGGCCAGGTTGTATAATAAACCCCAATCAACCATCGCTACTATTGGTGGTACAGCTGCTGCTGCTGCTGCTGCACTGTCAGCTGCTGCTGCTGTAGCATCGTCTGCTGCTGCTGCAGCATCGTCTGCTGCTGCTGTAGCATCGTCTGCTGCTGCTGTAGCATCGTCTGCTGCTGCTGTAGCATCGTCTGCTGCTGCTGTAGCATCGTCTGCTGCTGCTGTAGCATCGTCTGCTGCTGCTGTAGCATCGTCTGCTGCTGCTGTAGCATCGTCTGCTGCTGCTGTAGCACTGTTGTTGGTGTGGCTTATTGAGAATATACCAAGAAACAATTAACCCTAGAGGATTTGCCACCCAGGATAACCCAAAAAAGTCGGTGTCATCGAAGACTGTAACTTATTTCCATTGGGGTCCTTAATCTTGTCTCCCAGGATGCAACCCACACCAGTCGACTAACACCCAGGTGAACAGGGAAAAATGCCTGGAACTAGTGCTCATATTGGTGAATTTAAAGCCAGCAAAGGTTGGTTTGAGAGATTTAAGAATCGTAGTGACATACACAGTGTGATAAGGCATGTTCTGGAAGAAAATACCAAACAGGACCTACAGTACTCAGGAGGAAAAGGCACTCCCAGGACACAGTGTCTCATCAGTCATTGCTGCATCTTCAATAAAGGTAAGTGTCATTTATTCTTCATTTAGTAGACTAGTACATGCACAATATATACTGTGCATGTACTACTATACTATTGTGCATGTATCCTTCTCTGTGTGTAGGAAAATGTATATTTCACGTGGTAAAAATTTTTTTTTCATACTTTTGGGTGTCTTGCACGGATTAATTTGATTTCCATTATTTCTTATGGGGAAAATTCATTCGCATACCGATTATTTCGCATACCAACGAGCCCTCTTGCACGGATTAAAATCGGTATGCGGGGGTCCACTGTAAATTCCATTTTGATTTTTTATTCACATAATAAATTTTTATTCACACCAAAAAATAGAAGATTTACTGTTATGCAATATTGTAATAATTGTATAAATATCATCACCACATTTGTGAATGTATATTAGACCCACCAGCTGGCGTGTATTAGACGTGTGAGGTCGTTTGTTTACTCTTGAACATCGGCAAAAATTTAACATTTCCGCCACTTTGAGCTCAATTTCAAGCCATTTCCAGTGCTAACACCAATCAAAATTATCTCTATTTCTGTAATATGTCTTCCATTCTATCAAATGAGACCAAGAAATCACAAATACAACTATAAAAAACATACGAAAAAACACTGCAAAGTCGCTGTTTTAATCGAAAATCATGGTCTCAGTTTTTTTTCTCTCATTATACACAGTGTGCTGCAGGATTTGTTTTATGTGGTGCACACATACCACATAGATGTATTCTCTCATATCTAGGCCCAAATTTACCACTCGCAGTTTATCAGAGTGAGCTGAGCTCATGACGTAGATCTACGGTTCGGACCCTGAACGTAAAGCCGTAGATCTACGGGACGGACCCTGAAAGGGTTAAAGCAGCTGCCACTATCACTGCTGGTGACCATTCCTTCCTTACCAGCTAAATCCTTCTCACACTCGCTCCCAAACTAATCTATGCTAAGCTTCAGCCTCCTATTTTCCTCCTAAAGAAGTAGAATCTCCTTCTTCAACACTTGAACCTGAGATTCTAAAACACTACAACAAGCCATGGTGCTTGGTAACAGCCCACGCTAACTCCCAAGAGCTTAGGCAGGTATGACCGCAGGCGACCACTGACCTAAGCGTACTGGCCACTGACCTCAGTGGTCTGTGTGCAGTATAAAAAAAATCCTGCAGCACAGTGCGTAATGAGAAAAAAAAAAAAACTGACCGTTTTTGGATTAAAACAGCGACTTTGCACTGCATTTTCATATGGTATTTATTGTTTTATTCTAGTTTTCCTGGTCTCATTTTATAGAATGGAAGACACATTACAGAAATTGAGATGATTTTGACTGGTTTTACAACGAAAAGTACCTTGAAATTGAGCTCAAAGTAGCAGAAATGTTCGATTTTTACCAAAGTTCAAAAGTAAACGAATCATGCTAAGCCTGAGTCTAATATTCTTTCACAAGTGCACCGATATTATTTATACCACTTCTATACTAATGCAGTAGTCTGCATAACAGTAATTTTTTTTTTTTGTGAGAATAAAAATTCAAAATGGACAGCAAAAGAATGTAAGAGGGGCGTGGGGACGTGACTAATGAACAGAGGAAATGTTATTTTAGTGCCAGGAATTTCTTCTTAGTTTATTCTGGACCCTATTTGGAAATTGGCATCTTTTGAAATTTGTGTGAAATTGGCCAAATTGCTAAATTCTGACCACTGTATTGGATAGTTGAAATCGGTAAATGGGTGGTTTCTTGTACTCATTCAATAGAAAAAATGGAGTTCTAGCAAAATAGGTACGATTTTTTACTAGTACACTGGAATTGGCCGAAAATAGGGCTCAAAGTGGGCAAAATCGCCGATGCGTAAACATCGTCAAGACCGCTAACTTCGCAAGAGCATAATTCTTTAAAGTTTTCCATCAAATTTCGTACTTTTGGTGTTGTTATGATCGGGAAAAGTTTCTCTATCTTTTCATAAGAATTTTTTTTTTTTTTTTGAAATTTGGGGGACCCTGAGAACAAGTCTCTGAGGGGGGCTTGTGGACCCTGAAAGGGTTTAGACCAAAAATATTTTAACCCTTAAACTGTCCAAACATAGATCTACATTCACTTGCTTAGGGCTCTGAATATTTTTTGGAGGAAAAAAAAAAATTAAAATGAAGAGCGCATTTTTCCCGGCATCCACGAATTTTGTCATACTCTGCACATTGAGTGCACAAACCCATTCTCTCATGTCTAGGGAACTCAGACCTATCATGCCAAAGTTGAAAGCATGTAAAATAAAATGTAGAGCTACGTTCGGAGTGCTTTGCACGCGAACGTAGATCTACGTTTGGACAGTTTAAGGGTTAGGGTAATCAAGGAGTGTACTGCATATACATTTTACTTTTTTTTAAGCCTATTAGCTCTATTGCTAACTTAATATATGATAGTATAAACACATTAACAGGCATTTATATGCATTTAAGTGAAAAAAATAAAAAGGGAGATTTGCTCTATGGCAGTAGCCTGGAACCTAACCTGCTATATAAGTGGGGCCTTACTGTACAAGTATTAATTTTTTATCAAATTAATTGGCAAAGATTGGTTAAGTACTGTAGAGTTAATTAAAAACTGATATTTTCTCTTTTCTTTTTACCCAATGCACTGATATTTTATTCTCAAATTATCTACACATCTGATAAAAATTGAGAATATAATACAAATTCATTTGGTTACAAAATATAAAAAGGAAAAAAATTCAACTGTATTGTATATGGAAATTAGGTGGAAGACTACAGTACTGAGGAAGTAGTTTTTCAGCAATCACCTGATCATAGCACTTTCCACCAATGAAATCATAATGGTAAATGCCATGCACAACCATTAATAATGGATTAATTACTGTACCTACCTGGATCCAAATAATCCTAATAACAGAAGACACTTCAAAGCAAGCTTTATCTAAGCATTTTGCTGTATTGACCTTTGTGAAGTCAACTATGAAACATTAAAGACCAAAGAACAAAAAGGCACAATACTATGATTGGAACAATGCACAAATAACACACACGAGAGAGAGGAGCTTACGACAACGTTTTGCTCCTCATTCTTCTGTTAGTGTGTCTTTGTAAATGGTCAAAGTCGGACCAAAATGTCATCATAAGCTCCTCTCTCTGTGCAGGTTATTTGTGTCAGAGAACAAAGGGTCCTAATAAAAGCTTGTTTTTAACTTGCATCTTTTGTATACCTACTGCCTTAACTATTTTTTAGGGTGGTCATTTGGTATTTTTCTCAAAATGCTATTTAAAATGAAAATTATTTCACCTATTTTTTATAGAGAATGTTCCCTTAATCAAGACAATACTGAAAATACAATTTCCTTATAACATCTAATCTACTTCACTAACTTGGATATCAGGAGTGTTCTCCTTGAAGCGGATGGCCGGCATGGGAAAATCAACTCTGTCAATATATGAAGGTGTACCATTCATGCCAAAGCCTACAACATCACGGTTACCAATTTTTGATACGGTAGATGCAGCTGCTGTTTGCTGACGGCTGACCTGCTGGATGGTTAAGGCCAGCGCCCGGCGGTACATTGGGTTCAATGCCATCTGTGAAATTGAATATTTCTTTAAAGTGACACTTTACTCACTAGAAGCCTTGTTATCAGTGGAGCCCTTTCAGTAATGTCACCCGACATGCAATGAGAAGTAATTTTTACTGAAAACTTCAATGTAGCCAGATTTTGCCTTCTTTAAAATACTGGAATAAATTACCAAATCATGTTGAGCTATTTAAGGTTCAAGCATTATTCTGTAACATTGTATGCCTACAATAATACTGGGTTCAACTGTTAGTAATAAAATAAAATACGTATACTCAAATGCAATAATTATTCATGGGGGAGCACCAAACATGTAGAGGTCACACTATACCTGGAAGAATGGAAAGCATTAAGGTTCAATCCAGGTAAAATTCCTTATGTCAAGAGATCCACAATGGTATCAAGGAACCTCCCTTTAAAGGATCAAAATGTAATTGCTGTAATCATGAAATTTTATTTCACATTAGTAATTTTACTTTCAAGATTTCATTTGGAGTATTAACCCAGGATATCCAGAGAAAACCCATGGAACTTACTTCCATTGAGGTTCTTTGGTTCTCTTCACCAGGATGCACCTTAACAGTCAACTAATACCCAGGTACTTAATTACTGCTATATAAACAGAGCAAAAATTATAAGGAAAAACCATTCCCACCAGCCTCAAGATGAAACCCTGACCCTTCTGCCAAGAGCCGAAGGTGCTACCACGATCACACCAATCAAGTGAAGGTGCAGAGAAAGGGGGGGGGGAGAAATGACAGCTTTATTGCCAACTGAACTTGACACTGGCATATCTTGTGATAGCAAGAAAATAGCTTGTGAACAGGTATGTTGCCTTAAACCTGCTGCTCCTGTTCACCTAGTAGTAAGTAGGTACCTTGGTATTAACTGGCTGTTGTGGGTCACATCCTGGGGAAGATGAGACTGTTTGGAATTTTTACCTGGAGAGTTAGCCATCCAGGAAAACTAAATAAAGCCCACTTGTCACCAGAACTCTTGTCTCTATTAGGGTCCTTTAACTGTCTCCCCTAGGATACAATGCACAACAGTTGACTCACCTAGGGACCTACCTACTGCTAGGTCAACAGGGGCAGCAGGTGTATGGAAACCCCAAATGTTTCACCTGTGCTGGGATCAATCCCCAGTCCCTCAGCAAGCTGAAGATGCTATCAACTGAGCCACAAGCACCCACAATACTAAGCCACAAGTTCAAAGGACCCCAATGGAGCAAGAGTCCCCAAAGATGCAATGACTACCGAATTATCCTGGGTAACTAACCCTCCAGGTTAAAAATTTGAATTTTTTTTATTAGTCTTGCCAAACAAATTTTTTAGATATAGATTGTAATTGTGTTGTGCTTTAACACTGCATACGTCTAAATAATACACACAAACATACCACGGGCAGGGATAGAACCCGTGATCATTTAAAACTTCATACCAACACGCTAGCCAATACACACTTTAAATGGAAATTTTTTCCTAATTTAGCACATGCTATATCCTAGGTTATAACCTTCATATATCTATAGTGAAATATGGAGCAAATCAAAATCAATATGGGATTTTCCCAATTAGGCACTTAAGTTATAATATTTTCATACATCAAAATCAATATAATAATAAATAATATCTTTATTTACTACAAGTACATGTACATGGTATACAGTCCTAGCAGACATCAGTGACATACTACTATACAGAAAGCCGCTTGTTATGCTGAACATTTTGGGCAATTAGGTCAGTTTTGTCCCAGGATGCGACCCACACCAGTCCAGTAACACCCAGGTACCCATTTCAAACTGATGAGTGAGCAAGGACAGGGACAGGTGTCTTATGGAAACACGTCCCTAACGTTTTCCAGTCGTACCGGAGGAGATTCGAACCCCGGACCTCAGTGTGTGAGCAGAGTGCACTGATGATCCAGCTACGGAAATTTATGTACCGTGTATACAATTGCCTCGACCATAATTATCAATCTCTCTTCTTAAAAAGTAATTAACTTAAGTATTAGGAATAATAAAAATAGACTGTCACTTAGTCTTCCTCTATGAGCTCTACAGGAGGCGTGATAAACATTGCGTAAAAATCAGCTGATCTCGAGGCCTATAATTTTATAGCCCCCCACCGGCCGCTTCCGGCCCACACCTTATTTATCCACTTCCCCTCAATGTATGTGACTCTAAACTTCTCATCATCACCTCAAACACATCCTCCTAGCTCCCATCAATCACATACAAAAACACATGCTGAGGTTTAACACTTAAAATCCCGCGAAATAACAAACCTCAGAGAAGCAGACGAAGCAGCAGCCAACGGGAACGTCAGGGAGCTACTCCGACCTGCACCATCATCCTCACTAACACTTTACTACCACTAATTTCAATAATATCATCATCTTATAAGCTCTTTATAAAATTATATATTAAAAATTATTTTACGCTGTAATTTCTAAGTTCTACTTTAAATAAAAGTATTATTAGTTCAGGAAAACAAAATCAATTTTGTAACAAGATGTAATATGAATTAGTTGGCAGATTAGCAGAAATAATACATATAAGACTTGCCAGGCCGTCAGTGCTATTAATAATAAACATGCCAGTAATGACATTATTAATTTTGTTATTGTGTCTATATTTTTATACAATTTAACTGGGAATTATTTTACCATAAGTAATGGTTTAAAAATCTGAGGCAGCTTAGATGGCTTTGGCAGCTATTCCAACGCGTAATTTTAAACAATCAAATTTCCAAATAAAGGAAAGTGCCACTGTTGGTACTGATTTTGTATGGTCAAAATAAAGCTATGTAATAAACAATTTATGATAAACCCCACCTTAAAGGTGTGTATATGCCAAAGCACTAGTACTAGGGGGAGAGTCCAACTTTGTGGTACTCACAGCAGTGGTGTGCAGAGGGGGGTCCGAAGGGGCGGTGGCCCCGGGCATCCAAATGAGGGGGTATCCAATTAGAGAGGGAAATAAGATAGTGATTTTGAAATTTCAGCTATGATAAATAAATTTTTGGAGGCTCACCGCACTACAGAGGCAGTGGTTAGCCCTTTATTCCTATGGCCTGGTGGCCTGGTGGCTAAAGCTCCCGCTTTACACACGGAGGGCCCGGGTTCGATTCCCGGCTGGTGGAAACATTTCAGCACGTTTCCTTACACCTGTTGTCCTGTTCACCTAGCAGCAAATAGGTACCTAGGTGTTAGTAAAGGACCCCAATGGAAATAAGTCACTCTGTCTGACTTTTTTGGGTTATCCTAGGTTCTCTACACATATGCTGCTATGTATGATAATTCTATGTAACTGTATTTGTGTATACCTGAATAAACTTACTTACTTACATACTTACTAGTCGACTGGTGTGGGTCACATCCTGGGGGACAAGATTAAGGACCCCAATGGAAATAAGTTAGACAGTCCTCGATGACGCACTGACTTTCTTGGGTTATCCTGGGTGGCTAACCCTCCGGGGTTAAAAATCCGAACGAAATCTTATCTTAACATGGTGTACCCTTTCTGTCCAGAGAAAATGGTGCCCCCCGACTGAAGATCGACAAGAAAGAGAGAAATTAAAAAGGGAATGTTCAGACTTTGCAAATTCTGATAATGATGTGCCAGCCATTCAGTTATATGACGAAATTATTGATTTTGTGATGCTCCTTCGAACTGGAGGGAATAGAATCCCTGGTGATGGTAAAGATGCTCTGGAGTGTTTACTGCAGTATGGGAGGGATGTCATGCACATTACTGTTAAAAATCACATTTTCAGTGGTAAGTTGTGAAAGGTCATTTTCAAAAGTGAAATTAATAAAAACATATCTGAGGTCTTGAATGTCACAGGAGCGACTGACCATTATAATTATTATAATCACGGGGGAGCGCTAAACCTGCAGGATTATACAGCGCATGTTTGGGGGTGGTTTATCTGGAGAGAGTTCCGGGGGTCAACGCCCCCGCGGCCCGGTCTGTGACCAGGCCTCCTGGTGGATCAGAGCCTGATCAACCAGGCTGTTACTGCTGGTTGCACGAAAACCAACGTAGGAGCCACAGCCCGGCTGATCAGGAACCGACTTTAGGTGCTTGTCCAGTGCCAGCTTGAAGACTGCCAGGGGTCTGTTGGTAATCCCCTTCATGTATGCTGGGAGGCAGTTGAACAGTCTCGGGCCCCTGACACTTATTGTATGGTCTCTTAACATGCTAGTGACACCCCTGCTTTTCATTGGGGGGATGTTGCATCCTCTGCCGAGTCTTTTGCTTTCCTTGTGAGTGATTTTCGTGTGCAAATTCGGTATTAGTCCCTCTAGGATTTTCCAGGTGTATATAATCATGTATCTCTCCCGCCTGTGTTCCGGGGAATACAGGTTCAGGAACCTCAAGCGCTCCCAGTAACTGAGGTGTTTTATCTCCGTTATGCGCGCCGTGAAGGTTCTCTGTACATTTTCTAGGTCAGCAATTTCACTTGCCTTGAAAGGTGCTGTTAGTGTGCAGCAATATTCCAGCCTAGTTAGAACAAGTGACCTGAAGAGTGTCATCATGGGCTTGGCATCCCTAGTTTTAAAGGTTCTCATTATCCATCCTGTCATTTTTCTAGCAGATGCGATTGATATAATGTTATGGTCCTTGAAGGTGAGATCCTCCGACATGATCACTGCCAGATCTTTGACGTTGGTTTTTCGCTCTATTTTGTGGCCGGAATTTGTTTTGTACTCTGATGAAGTTTTAATTTCCTCATATTTACCATATCGAAGTAATTGAAATTTCTCATCTTCATATTGTTTTCTGCAGCCCACTGAAAGATTTGGTTGATGTACGCCTGGAGCCTTGCAGTGTCTGCACTGGAAGACACTGCCATGCAGATTCGGGTGTCATCTGCAAAGGAAGACACGGTGCTGTGGCTGACATCCTTGTCTATGTCAGATATGGGGATGAGAAACAAGATGGGAGCGAGTACTGTGCCTTGTGAAACAGCTTTTCACCGTATCCGCCTCAGACTTTACTCTGTTGACTACTACTCTTTGTGTTCTGTTTGTGAGGAAATTATATATCCATCTTCCAACTTTTCCTGTTATTTCTTTATCACGCATTTTGTGCGCTATTACGCCATAGTCACACTTGTCAAAGGCTTTTGCAAAGTTTGTATATATTACATCTGCATTCTTTTTGTCTCCTAGTGCATCTAGGACCTTGTCGTAGTGATCAAGTAGCTGAGACAGACAGGAGCTACCTGCTCTAAACCCATGTTGCCCTGGGTTGTATAATTGATGGGTATCTAGATGGGTGGCGATCTTGCTTCTTAGGCCCCTTTCAAAGATTTTTATGATATGGGATGTTAGTGCTATCGATCTGTAGTTCTTTGATATTGCTTTACCGCCCCCTTTGTGGAGTGGGGCTATGTCTGTTGTTTTTAGTAACTGTGGGACGACCCCCGTGTCCATGCTCCCTGTGCATAGGATGGTAAAAGCTCGTGATAGGGGCTTCTTGCAGTTCTTGATGAACACGGAGTTCCATGAGTTTGGCCCTGGGGCAGAGTGCATGGACATGTCATTTCTCGCCTGTTCGAAGTCATTTGGTGTCAGGATAATATCAGGTAGGCTTGTGTTAACCAAATTCTGTGGCTCTCTCATAAAAACTTCATTTTGATCTTCGACTCTCAATCTGGTTAGTGGCTTGCTAAAAACTGAGTCATATTGGGACTTGAGTAGCTCACTCATTTCCTTGCTGTCATCTGTGTAGGACCCATCTTGTTTAAGTAGGGGCCCAATACTGGATGTTGTTCTCGACTTTGATTTGGCATAAGAAAAGAAATACTTTGGGTTTCTTTCGATTTCATTTATGGCTCTTAGTTCTTCCAGCGATTCCTGACTCCTATAAGAATCCTTTAGCTTAAGTTCGATGTTTGCTATTTCTCTGACCAGTGACTCCCTACGCATTTCAGATATATTGGCCTCTTTTAGCCGCTCTGTTATTCTTTTTCGTCGCCTGTAAAGGGAGCGCCTGTCTCTTTCTGTTTTACATCTACTCGTCCTTTTTCTTAAAGGAATAAGCCTTGAGGTTACATCGAGTGCCACCGAGTTAATCTGTTCTAGGCATGAGTTGGGGTCGGTGTTGCTTAGTTTATCTTCCCAGCTTATATCATTCAGGATTTGATTTACTTCGTTCCACTTTATGTTCTTGTTACTGAAATTGAATTTGGTGAAGGCTCTCTCGTGACTAATCTCATTTTGTTGGTCTGGGGCTCCGCGCATACATGTCTGAACCTCGATTATGTTGTGATCTGAGTATATTGTTTTTGATATGGTGACATTTCGTATCAGATCATCATTGTTAGTGAAGATGAGGTCTAGTGTATTCTCCAGTCCAGTAGGCTCTGTTATTTGCTGGTTTAAGTTGAATTTTATGCAGAGATTTAAAAGCTCGTGTGGGTGTGGGTGTGTGTGCGAGTTCTCGTCAGAGCTGCCTCCTGGTGTTATCACTGCAACAACATTATTTGCTATATTCCTCCATGTTAGGTGCCTCAAGTTGAAATCCCCCAGGAGCAAGATGTTGGGAGCATGAGCTGGAAGATTTTCCAGACAGTGGTCAATTTTTAACAGCTGTTCCTGGAATTGCTGGGATGTTGCATCCGGAGGCTTGTAAAATACCACAATGACAAGGTTTTGGTTCTCAATCTTTACTGCTAAAACTTTCATTACATCATTTGAGGCATTAAGCAGTTCTGTGCAAACAAGTGACTGCGATATACAGGCCAACCCCCCCGCCCTTTTTGACTGTTCACTCTGTCGCATCTGTATAGGTTGTAACCTGGGATTCATATTTTGTTGTCCAAGTGATCCTTTATGTGGGTCTCTGTGAAGGCCGCGAACATTGGCTTCTGCAAGCAGTCCACGGATGAAAGGTATTTTGTTGTTCGTTGCTGGCTTTAGACCCTGTATATTTGCAAAGAAGAATGTCATCGGACTGGTGGTACTGGGGGGGGGATTTTTTTCCGGCACTAGTATCTGTATCTGTTGGTTTGGAGTGGAGGCCATCGACTGTGGTTCCACTCCAGAAATGACTGGATTTGGCGTACGATTTCCGCCATTTCCTGCCAGTTTTTTTCCTTCATGGCACTAAAAAACCTCTCCCTCTTGAGTGGCTGTGGCTACCCCGGTTTTCCCATGGCCTGGATGTTTTGTATCTTTTTGTCCCCTTTAGATGGCAATTTAAGTTATAGCACAGTCTTTCCTGTACTGAAGAGGGGCACATTTCAGGGTGAAAAAGCTTACAGGAAGTGAGTGCATTTTCCTGTTGTCATATGGGCACGGCATTTTCTAGGGTGGTCATAGTTAATTGTAGTGAATAACTAGATTTGCAAAACTGATGTAGTTCAAAATATTTAAGAACTTAACAATTAGTTTATCTATTAATGGAAATGGTCTCGATTTGGTATGATGCAGTTTCTATATTGGAGTGTCTTAGGAAGACTTATGACCAGCTTAAGAATTATGAAGCAATACCTGTATTCAGAATTTTAATGTTTACAGTCATGTGTAGATTAAGGGGAGTCACAGATATCAATAAGTGTATTTTGCTTTGGATATGTGCAAGATAAATTGGTTTTCATGTGGTTAGCTACCGGTGGGGTGTGTAAGGGAGATAAGATGTTTTTTAACGGTGCTTTTGAAAATGTTGCTTGTCTGCAGTTCTCGTTTCCAGGCAGGGAGTTCCAGATTTTAGGCCCTATTATGTATATTGAATTTTTGTATAGATGTAGCCGGACACGGGGAATGTCAAGGAAATGTTTGTCTGGTATTATGTCTATGGGTCTTGTCACAACTATCAAGAAAGTGTTTTATTTCAGGGTTAATATTGGAATTTATGGTTCTGGAGATGTAGAATGGATATGGGTGCTGAATTTCAGGTTGCTGTCAAGGTGTAAGCCCAGGAACTTGCCCTCATTATGTTTAGCAATAAGTGTTGTCAATCTTAATGCTCAGTTGTGCAACACCTGCTGTTACCAAGCATGTTATAGAAAGTTTTATCAGTGTTAAGTGTAAGTTTATTGGCTCTCATCCAAGTAGATATTTTTTTTAGTAGCTCCTCGTTAACAATGGTGTTGAGTGTGGCAAGTTTTGGGTGGGAGATGACAAGTCGTGTCGTTAGCAAAGAGAATTGATTTCAGGTGTTGTGATATGTTAGGAAGATCATTGATGTATAAGAGGAAGAGCAGGGAACCAAGGGCACTTCCCTGTGGCACTCCAGTATCAAGTGGTCGTGTTGATGAGGTTGTGTCCTTAATGGTGACGTACTGATACCTATTAGTAAGGTAGGATTTGCAATATGCAAGTGCATGGCCTCTTATACCATAATGGTCAAGTTTTTGGGATATGATGCCGTGGTCTACTGTATCAAAAGCTTTCCTTAGGTTAATAAAGTAATTTTTGGGGTTATCCTAGGTTCTCTACACATATGCTGCTATGTAGGATAATCTATGTAACATTATTTGTGTATACCTGAATAAACCTACTTACTTACAATGTTCTCAAAACAGCCTAACACTCCAGTGGCAATAAGTCAGACTTCTTTTTTTGGTTATCCTAGGTAATTTACACATATGTTACTATTATGCAAAAATCGCGAAGAAGCGATACAAGATGCAAAATAACCATGGAGGAAGTTGAATGATAGTTCTAGGTAACTGAGCAGCCGGGCTGTGGCTCGTACGTTGGATTGCGTGCAGCCAGCAGTAACAGCCTGGTTGATTAGGCCCTGATACACCATGAGGCGTGGTCACAGACCGGGCCGCGGGGGCGTTGACCCCCGGAACTCTCTCCAGGTAAACTCCAGGCCTCTCATGCTGCAATCAACACATCTCTATCATGAGCTTGCAATGTTGCAGAAAAACGAGGATAAAGTCCAAGAAAACACGTTTCTCTGAACGTGTTTACTTGGACTTCATCCTCTTCTGCAACATTGCAAACCCCTGATGATGTACTGATTGCAACACGAAAGGCCTAGAGCTATTATTCAATGCCGCCCGTGGTTGTTTTGCGTATGTTACTATGTATGGTAATTTGTGTAGTTGTACTTATGTGTACCTGTATTTAAATATTATAAAGGGGAAGCGCTAAACCCATAGGAATATACAGCGCCTGTGGGGGATGTGGAAGGTATTCAGGTTTAATTCAGGGAGCTGGAGCACAGATTCAGTTCCCTAGATCAATAGCCCCTCACCAGTGTATTTAAATAAATTTACTTACACGTAAGTAAGTTTGTTCAGGTATACACAAATACAGTTACATAGATTATCATACATAGCAGCATGTGTAGAGAACCTACGATAACCCAAAAAAGTCAGACTTATTTCCATTAGGGTCCTTTGCACAGCGGAGTAATATGTAAATCTTGTGCTTAGTTTGCCCGAAATGCATTGCATAGTTAGTGACTTTCTTCTGCTGGCTAATATTCCTTCCTAGCAATGTAACATTGCCCAGTGGGGTCCGATGAGACCCTCTGTGACCTCTAATTTTTTTTTTTTGCATTACCTCTTAATAAGATGAGCTGTGGGAGCACAATAAACTAGCCACTCAAACTTGTGCTTGCATTTGTATTTATTACTGTATATATTTACTGTAACTTCTTTGTAGGGCTTATAAAAAATAAAACTTTTCAAGTTAGACAAATTTAGATTTAGAAAGGATTTAGGAAAGTACGTGTACTGGTTTGACCAGTTATGGACTAGTGGAACAAGTTGAAGAACGTTAGATACGTCTAAATATTGGTTGGATGGGTATACGAGGTGTAGTTGGACCTGCCTGGCATGAACCACTAGACCTACAGCAGTGTATCCATGTTATGTATCCCACATGCATGTTTGTGGTGTCTGATGAGTGCTTGTGTGTTGTTCCCATGCATCAAAAAACGAGTGCATGTGACCATACGAGTTTGGGTATATGCTTCTCCCTGAGTGAATGCTCCTTTGTGTTTGTGATGTACTCCCACGAGTGAGTGCATGTGTGTATGTGGTGTCCCCAGATAAAGACATGCTGACCAGTGTGAAGACTGGTGTCTAGAGGAAAGTTTGGAGACAGATGGCACCACCAAGGTAGCAGACGATACACTCGTCCGGATCACCTGAGGCTGGCTTCCCCACCCATCTCTCTTACCAACCTCACACTCACAAGATGATCTGAGTCCATCCTCCAGGTGGAGAGAACTGTCTCTGTGGGTGGGTGTCAGCTGGGGTGGGAAAAGGGGAAGAGGAGATTGGAGGAAAGTGTGCGAAGTAATGGAGGAAATTTTAGATATGACGCAATACACGAACACTACTTGGATTTATTTACGTCTGCTTGGCATAAAAGGCAGTGACTGAATATGACTGGCTGATGATCCCTTCTCTCTACATTCTGCCACTCTCCTGTTCTCGTAATCTACCTGGTGAGCTTGAAAACCTAGTGAAGTACTACGAGAAGGAAAGTAAATGATATTTGTTGTGTTAGTGGTGTGTGGGTGGCAGTCACCCTCCACAGGTGACACCAGCTAGTTTGTTTATCTATCACTCATTACGCTCATGTGATTTTTAATTGGCTGGAAACATTTGTGATTGACAAAGTTGACTTGGCTCGCCTGTGTTGATCATGACAGTGAAATTCACAGTTTTCTTGATAATGGTAATCGTGAAGTTGGTAATAATTAAGTTGGTGTATTAGTATGGTGCCTCACAGATATATATTTTTACCAGTTTTTCGACACATGATAGGTACAGTGTTCTACATAATAAATCTTATAAATGCAAAAATAGCATGTCATAAATAGTGATAAAAATTAAAGCTGCAGGACTGGACTGCAGTACCTTCTGTTCCCACACTGGTTGACCAAACTTTCATTAAAAATTACAAGTGCTACCCTCCCCTCCCCTACCTGGGAGCGCATTTGATTACCTGCCAAGTTCTATATGACTCCTATGGGTTTAGTGCTTGGCTAATACTCGGACAAGGCCCTTGCCAGGGAGAACGCAGTTGTTATTTATTTTTTAAAATACGAGTAAACAATCCCCTAGCAAAAAAATTTTCATTTGTGCAAATTATTATGTTAGATTCTGTATTAACAAAAATTATATGTATTTTGGCTAGAGTGCAGCACCTCAGGAATAATCAACAGTTAGTATCGAGTCATGTGACATAAATAAGTTTATTTAGGTACAGGTACACACAGTTACAATTATCATACATAGTGTAAATTACCTAGGATAGCCCAGATAAGTCAAAGTGACTTATTTCCATTGGGGGCCTGGCCAGTCACTGTTCACAGTGAACATTAAGAAAGACTTACCATTTCCACATCTGCTGATAGAGGAGAAAGTTTATATCATTTTAAGAAATTTAAATTTATTTTTTGTGTTGTAACAATTCTGCATCCTACAATGTGAATACAAGGTACACCACCATTGAACAATATTTAAGTACAATATTTAGTTATGTTAGGTTATTTTATGTTGAGTTATGTTTCTTACCATTTACACAAAATAATGTCCATGGCAAAGTCCACTTAATATTAGACATTTAAAGAAATCAATTATTGCTCAACTTAGACAAGGACCTTAGAGAGAGAGAGAGAGAGAGAGAGAGAGAGAGAGATAGATAGAGATAGAGATAGAGGTAGAGATAGAGATAGAGATAGATAAAGATAGAGATAGATACTGTATTTACCTAGTGCTACCCTGTGAATAATGTAATAACTTGACTTAGCCATGTGCACTGTTTTGTAATTTTGACAGTGAATATGTGTCAACAGCTGACAAGTCTAGAGTGATAAAAAAAAAAAATAAAGAAAATGAAAGAATACAGTGGGACCCTTGGTTATTGGTCGTAATCCGTTCCATAAGGCCGGCCTAAAACCAAAATGGTTGATAACCGAAATAATTATTCCCATAAGAATTAATGTAAATACAATTAATCCGTTCCAGACACCCAAAAATATTCACAAAAAAATAAATTTTTTAGAGATTAATTATAGTTTTACATACACAAAACAATGAGAATTAAATAAAATAAATACATGAACAGTTAAATCAGTATTACATATCTTTATTGAAAACTGTTGTTGGCTAATGGAAGATAGGAAGGAGGGAAGAGGGAGGAGAGTTTATTGTTTGAAAGGGGAATCCCCCTCCATAAAGACTTCAGGTATCAAAGCCTTATCTGGGGTTACTTCCCTTCTTTGTCTTTTAATGCTATTAGGACCAGCTTGAGGGTTACTGGACTCCTGTTGCACAAAATATCTGTCCACAGAGCTCTGTTTCTGGCATCTCTTTAAGATTTCCCTGAGGTGGGACAAGGTTCTGTCACTTAACCTGTTGCAGATGTAGCTTGTTTCAGCTTGGTCAGGGTGATATTTCTCAGCAAAAGCTTGCACCTTAATCCACATTGCACAAATCTCCTTAATCTCTGAAGAAGAAACCTCCTTCACTCCCTGTACCTCCTCCTCCTCTGAAGCAAGTTCCTTAGCTGTGGTCTGTTGCTGTTCCAGATGAAACTCTTGCAGCTCTTCAGTGGTTAGCTCTTCCCTGTGGTCCTCCACCAACTCTTCCACTATGACCCCGCCTCCTCCTGCTTTGCCTCACCTGACTACAGTATATAAGCCACTTCTACGGCCCTATGCTGTACTTTCTACAAGACTGATAGACTAAACACTTTGACTCCAGGCTGAGGGACTGATTGCCTCAAGCTCCTCCTCTCCTTACACTCTTCTGATTTGTATTGGACTGATGAAGCTACTGTGTGGCAAAATGTTTCCTCAATAAATATTCCCATATGTTGCATAAGTGTCTCGATTCTTCAACTTGTCGGTTTTCAAAACCATTCATCACATCTGTCAGACACTGCATGTGATGTAGTTCAGCTGGGCTTGTGAGGTCTCTAGGGAGACCTAATTATATGGTCACCTTGCCTTAACGGGGCAGTGAATATTACTATTCTACTCAAACACAGTTTATTATTAAGTCTTTGTACAATAATATATTTGGGAACAGGAGTACATTATTGTGTTTAGATAAATGGGGTGGTATGTATAAGCAGTGAGACAGGGAATACAATCAACTTGACCAAAATGAATATAACTTACAATATAGTTCAGAGGACAGTTCACCACAGGAACTAAGCCACAGGTCCCAAGACCTATACAGCACGAGTACTGCTCCAAGCCAGTACTCTGCCCAATGTCTCCAACAGAGAGCCCCGTCAGATAAGAGCTCTGCCCCACGCTGCAGCTCTGCTTGACTCTCCCTGCTCAGAGCTCTGCACACAGCAGCCGCTCCGCTCGAAGTCTCTCGATCATGCTCTTCCTTGGGCTTATATGGTGGTCCAAGCACCCTCCACAATGAGGTGTACACCACATGTATGACCTGACGCCGAGATCTGACGCCAGTGACGAACAAAGGAGCTGAGACTTTAGCCGAAAAGGCGTGGCTGCTTAGCCACTTGCCAAGGCAAGGTGACCATATAATTAGGTCTCCCTAGAGACCTCACAAGCCCAGCTGAACTACATCACATGCAGCATCATGGGAACTTGATACAAAGAATTCTTCAAAACTTGTCCAACCTTTGGACGAAGACCTACTTCGACTAGTGGATGGTACCACTATGACCCCACCTCCTCCTGCTTCGCCTCACCTGACTACAGTATATAAGCCACTTCTACGGCCCTATGCTGTACTTTCTACAAGATTGATGGACTAAACACATGGACTCCAGGCTGAGGGACTGATTACCTCAAAACTCCTCCCTTTCTTACACTCTTCTGATTTGTATTGGACTGATGAAGCCACTGTGTGGCGAAACATTTCCTCAATAAAGATTCCCATATGTTGCATATGTTGCAATGGAGGATATTGAAATGATTTCTCCAGAACTCTCTTAGGGTCAAATCTGTGTCTGAGGTCACTTCAAAGCACCTTTGAAACACTGCTTTGGTGTACAGATTTTTGAAGTTAAAAATGACTTGCTGGTCCATGGGCTGGATGAGAGGAGTGGTGTTAGGAGGCAAGAACTTCACTGTGATGAAATGGAATTCCACAGACAATATATCTACCAAGTTTGGAGGATGAGCAGGAGCATTGTCCAGTACCAGGAGGCACTTGAGTGGCAATTTATGTTCCAGGAGGTATTTTTTCGCACTTGGGCCAAACATATCATTCACCCACTCTTTGAAAATTTGCCTTGTGACCTATGCATTATTGTTAGCTCACCACATCACACACAATTAACTCTTGAAAACATTGTGTTTCTTGAACACTCTGGGATTTTCAGAGTGATACATCAGTAAAGTCTTCACTTTGAAATCCTCAGTAACATTAGCACAGAACAGAAGAGTAAGCCTGTCTTTCATAGGCTTGTGTCTAGGCAGGGCCTTTTCCTCCTGCATAATGTAGGTCCTCTTTGGCATTTTCTTCCAGAACAGGCCTGTTTCATCACAAATGAACACTTGTTGGGGGAGGAATCCTTTAGCCTCTATGTACCTGGAGTTTACCTGGAGAGAGTTCCGGGGGTCAACGCCCCCGCGGCCCGGTCTGTGACCAGGCCTCCTGGTGGATCAGAGCCTGATCAACCAGGCTGTTGCTGCTGGCTGCACGCAAACCAACGTACGAGCCACAGCCCGGCTGATCCGGAACTGACTTTAGGTGCTTGTCCAGTGCCAGCTTGAAGACTGCCAGGGGTCTGTTGGTAATCCCCCTTATGTGTGCTGGGAGGCAGTTGAACAGTCTCTGGCCCCTGACACTTATTGTATGGTCTCTTAACGTGCTAGTGACACCCCTGCTTTTCATTGGGGGGATGGTGCATCGTCTGCCAAGTCTTTTGCTTTCGTAGTGAGTGATTTTCGTGTGCAAGTTCGGTACTAGTCCCTCTAGGATTTTCCAGGTGTATATAATCATGTATCTCTCCCTCCTGCGTTCCAGGGAATACAGGTTTAGGAACCTCAAGCGCTCCCAATAATTGAGGTGTTTTATCTCCGTTATGCGCGCCGTGAAAGTTCTCTGTACATTTTCTAGGTCAGCAATTTCACCTGCCTTGAAAGGTGCTGTTAGTGTGCAGCAATATTCCAGCCTAGATAGAACAAGTGACCTGAAGAGTGTCATCATGGGCTTGGCCTCCCTAGTTTTGAAGGTTCTCATTATCCATCCTCTCATTTTTCTAGCAGATGCGATTGATACAATGTTATGGTCCTTGAAGGTGAGATCCTCCGACATGATCACTCCCAGGTCTTTGACGTTGGTGTTTCGCTCTATTTTGTGGCCAGAATTTGTTTTGTACTCTGATGAAGATTTAATTTCCTCATGTTTACCATATCTGAGTAATTGAAATTTCTCATCGTTGAACTTCATATTGTTTTCTGCAGCCCACTGAAAGATTTGGTTGATGTCTGCCTGGAGCTTTGCAGTGTCTGCAATGGAAGACACTGTCATGCAGATTCGGGTGTCATCTGCAAAGGAAGACACGGTGCTGTGGCTGACATCCTTGTCTATGTCGGATATAAGGATGAGGAACAAGATGGGAGCGAGTACTGTGCCTTGTGGAACAGAGCTTTTCACCGTAGCTGCCTCGGACTTTACTCTGTTGACGACTACTCTCTGTGTTCTGTTAGTGAGGAAATTATAGATCCATCGACCGACTTTTCCTGTTATTCCTTTAGCACGCATTTTGTGCGCTATTACGCCATGGTCACACTTGTCGAAGGCTTTTGCAAAGTCTGTATATATTACATCTGCATTCTTTTTGTCTTCTAGTGCATTTAGGACCTTGTCGTAGTGGTCCAATAGTTGAGACAGACAGGAGCGACCTGTTCTAAACCCATGTTGCCCTGGGTTGTGTAACTGATGGGTTTCTAGATGGGTGGTGATCTTGCTTCTTAGGACCCTTTCAAAGATTGAAATCTTGCCCAAATTTTTCAGTTGCACATTTATCAGAACTTGCAGCCTCTCCATGCCTTACCACAGTGTATGCCACTATGCTTCTTAACCCTTTGACTGTCACAAGCCCCTTTCTGAGACTGTCATTTTATGTCACAAAATTTTTGGAAAAAAAAATTATTTTTTCTTATGAAATGATAGAGAATCTTTTCCTGATGATAATGACACCAAAAGTACGAAATTTGGTTGAAAACTCACGGAATTACGCTCCTACAAAATTAGTGGTCTCGGCGACATATATGCATCGGCGATTTCGCTGACTTTGAGCCCTGTTTTAGGCCAATTCCATTGTTCCAGTTGACCAAACTCGTAGCTATTTCTTTAGAACTCCATTTTTTCTATCAGTTGAGTACAAGAAACTGCCCATTTACCGATTTGAACTACCCAATAAAGTGGTCAGAAATTGGCAATTTGGCCAATTTCACGCATACAGTGGACCCCCGGTTAACGATTTTAATCCGTGCAAGAGGGCTCATCGTTATGCGAAATAATCGTTATGCGAATGAATTTTCCCCATAAGAAATAATGGAAATCAAATTAATCCGTGCAAGACGCCCAAAAGTATGAAAAAAAATTTTTTTTACCACATGAAATGTTAATTTTAATACACACAAACTGAAAAAGGCATGCACAATTAAATGACACTTACTTTTATTGAAGATCTGGTGATGATTGATGGGATGGGAGGAGGGGAGAGCATTATCTTCTTACTGTTTAGAAGGGGAATCCCCTTCCATTACGACTTGAGGTAGCAAGTCCTTTTCCGGGGTTACTTCCCTTCTTCTTTTAATGCCACTAGGACCAGCTTGAGAGTCACTGGACCTCTGTCGCACAACAAATCTGTCCATAGAGCTCTGTACCTCCCGTTCCTTTACGATTTGTCTAAAATGGGCCACAACATTGTCATTGAAATAGTCACCAGCACGGCTTGCAACAGCTGTGTCAGGGTGATTTTCATCTATAAAGGTTTGCAGTTCAACCCACTGTGCACACATTTCCTTAATCTTTGAAGTAGGCACAATGGATTCCACAACTGGCATAGGCTTCTCAGGGTTAGCCCCAAACCCTTCAAAATCTTTCTTAATTTCCATACTAATTCTCACCCTTTTTACCACAGGGTTGGCACTAGAAGCTTTCTTGGGGCCCATGGTCACTTATTTTCCAGAAACAGCACCGAAAACACTGTAATAATACGAAATATTCCGAGTGTATGCTTGGATGTTACCGCGGAGGCTGGCTGGTAAACAATGGGACGGCCGGCACATGTGAGGCTGGCTGAGGGCACATTGGACGCGTCTCGGACGAAAATCGGTAAGCGGGTTTTTAATCGGTATGCGCGGCAAAAATTTTGCGATAAAAGTAATCGGTATGCGGAAAAATCGCTATGTGATGCCATCGTTATGCGGGGGTCCACTGTATTAAAAAGATGCCAATTTCAAAATAGGGTCCAGAATAAATAATGTAGACATTCCTAGCACTAAAATAACATCTCCTCTGTTCATTAGTCACATCTCTAGGCCCCTCTTATATTACTATTGCTTCCTATTTTTATTTTTTATTCATACAAAAAATACAAAATTTACTGTTATGCAGACTACTGCATTATTGTAAAAATGGTATAAATAATATCAGTGCACTAGTGAAAGAATATTAGACTCCCCAGTTGACGTGTATTGGATGTGTTGTGTGATTTGCTTACTCCTGAACATTGGTAAAAATCAAACATTTCCGCTAATTTGAGCTCAATTTCTAGGTCATTTTCATCGTGAAACTAACAGCACCTTTCAAGGCAGGTGAAATTGCTGACCTTGAAAATGTAGAGAGAACCTTCACGGCGTGCATAACGGAGATAAAATACCTCAATTACTGGGAGCGCTTGAAGTTCCTGAACCTGTACTCCCTGGAATGCAGGTGGGAGAGATACATGATTATATACACCTGGAAAATCCTAGAGGAAATAGTACCGAACTTGCACACGAAAATCACTCACAACGAAAGCAAAAGACTCGGCAGATGATGCAACATCCCCCCAATGAAAAGCAGGGGTGTCACTAGCACGTTAAGAGACAATACAATAAGTGTCAGGGGCCCGAGACTGTTCAACTGCCTGTCAGCATACATAAGGGGGATTACCAATAGACCCCTGGCTGTCTTCAAGCAGGCACTGGACAAGCACCTGAAGTTGGTACCTGCCCAGTTGGGCTGTGGCTCGTACGTTCGATTGCGTGTAGCCAGCAGTAACAGCCTGGTTGATCAGGCTCTGATCCACCATGAGTCCTGGTCACAGACTGGGCCGCGGGGGCGTTGACCCCCGGAACTCTCTCCAGGTAAACTCCAGGTAATCAAAATCATCTCTATTTCTGTAATATGTTTTCCATTTTATCACCTGAGATCATGAAAATGAGAATACAGTGATAAATACTATATGAAAATACACCTCAAAGTCAGCATTTTAATCCCAAAAAATGGTCAGTTTTTTTTTTCTCATTATGCACTGCGTGCTGCAGGATTTTTTTTTGTGTGGTGCACACTGACCACACAGCCCCATTCTCTCACATGTGAGCCTACCAACTTTTTCTTGCTTGATTTGAAGCCGCTAGAATTTATGCGTATTAATACGTCCGAAACACTGGCTCATAAGACGTATATATACGACCAAAACAATCAAAGGGTTAAATAAGAACATAAGAATGGAGGAACGCTGCAGAAGGCCCACTGGTCCATACAAGGCAGGTCCTCATCAAAATGACATCTACCCAAAGCTATCCAAGAATTTATTCCTGTACCCAATGACACAAATCAAACCCAGCCCCTCCCACTCATATATTTGTCCAATCTCTTTTTAAAGCTGCCCAATGTCCTAGCCTTAATTACCCTACTGGGAAGATTGTTCCACGCATCCACAACTCTGTTAGAAAACCAGTACTTACCTATGTCCTTTTTAAATCTAAATTTATCCAACTTAAATCCATTATTCCTGGTTCTTACCTGGTTCGACACCCTCAGTACTTTATTAAAGCTACTCGCAGTTCTTGCCCCGATAAAGCTGCTTGGGAGTTTGTTCCACATATCAGCTTTGTTGACAAAGAAGTGCTTCTCTACATCCTTTCTAAGTCTAAAATGTTCAACTGAAATCCATTGTTGTGAGTCCTGTCTTGGTTAGATACTTTCAGCAAGTTTAGTCTTTATTTATTCATGTTTTCCATTTGCATTGCAGTACTGTATGACCCTTATGGGTTTAGTGCTTAATAATAATAATAATAACAATAATAATAATAATAATAATAATAATAATAATAATAATAATAATTTCCATTTGTAAACTTCAATAATATCACCCATAATTTTACATTTTTCCAGAGACTGCAAATCCAGTATTTTCAGCCTTTCTTTATAGGAAATGTTTCTGATACATGAGATCAACTTCATCATCCATCTCTGTATATTTTTGGTGCATTTACATCTGTTGTGAAATATAGAGACAAGAACTGAGCAGTGTAATCTAAATGAGGCCTTACCAAAGATGTATAAAGTTGAAGTATAAACTTATGACTTATATTATTAATACTTCTTGATATGAAGCCAAGAATCTTGATACAGTGGACCCTGGCCTAACGATATTAATCCGTTCCTGAGAGCTCAACGTTAGGCGAAATTATCGTTAGCCAAATTAATTTTCCCCATAAGAAATAATGGAAATCAAATTAATCCGTTCCTGACACCCCAAAGTATGAAAAAAAAAAAATTTTTACCACATGAAATATTAATTTTAATACACACAAACTGAAGAAGACATGCACAGTTACATGACACTTACCTTTATTGAAGATCTGGTGATGATTGATGGGATGGGAGGAGGGGAGAGTGTTGATGGTGCTAGTGTTTAGAAGGGGAATCCCCTTCCATTAGGACTTGAGGTGGCAAGTCCTTTTCCAGGGTTACTTCCCTTCTTCTTTTAATGCCACTAGGACCAGCTTGAGAGTCACTGGACCTCTGTCGCACAACATATCTGTCCATAGAGGCCTGTACCTCCCGTTCCTTTATGACATTCCTAAGGTGTTTCACAACATTGTCAGTGTAATAGTCATCAGCATGGCTTGCAATAGCTGTGTGAGGGTGATTTTCATCAAAAAAGGTTTGCACTTTAAGCCACATTGCACACATTTCCTTAATCTTTGAAGTAGGCAGCTTCTTCAATTTCTCTATCCCCTCCTCCGGAGCAGTTTCCTCAGGTCTGGCCTCATGCTGTTGAAGATGATCTAGCAGCTCATCAGTGGTTAGTTCGTCATTGTCCTCCTCCACCAATTCTTCCACATCCTCCCCACTAACCTCCAACCCCAAGGACTTCCCCAATGCCACAGTGGATTCCTCAACTGGCATAGGACTCCCAGGGTTAGCCTCAAACCCTTCAAAATTCCTTTTGTCTACACATTCTGGCCACAGTTTCTTCCAAGCAGAGTTCAAGGTCCTCTTAGTCACTTCCTCCCAAGCCTTTCCTATAATGATTACACAATTGAGGATGCTAAAGTGATCTCTCCAAAACTCTCTTTGAGTCAATCGAGTTTCTGAGGTCACTACAAAGCAGCTTTCAAACATAGCTTTTGTGTACAGTTTCTTGAAGTTTGCAATGACCTGCTGGTCCATGGGCTGCAGGAGAGGAGTGGTATTAGGAGGCAAAAACTTTACCTTAATGAAGCTCATTTCCGCAGAAAGTCGCTCTGCCACGTCTGAAGGATGACCAGGAGCATTGTCTAATACCAGGAGGCACTTAAGGTCCAATTTATTTTCCAGGAGGTAATTTTTTACAGTGGGGGCAAATGCATGGTGTAACCAGTCATAGAAAAAGTCCCTAGTGACCCATGCCTTACTGTTTGCCCTCCACAGCACACACAAATTAGCCTTGAGGACATTGTTTTTCCTGAACACTCTGGGAGTTTCAGAGTGATACACCAATAAAGGCTTCACTTTGCAATCACCACTAGCATTAGCACACATCAACAGAGTAAGCCTGTCTTTCATAGGCTTATGTCCTGGGAGTGCCTTTTCCTCCTGAGTAATGTAGGTCCTGCTTGGCATTTTCTTCCAAAACAGGCCTGTTTTGTCACTATTAAACACTTGTTCAGGTTTCAGTCCTTCACTGTCTATGTACTCCTTGAATTCCTGCACGTATTTTTCAGTCGATTTGTGGTCCGAACTGGCAGCCTCACCATGCCTTATCACGCTATGTATGCCACTACTATGATTCTTAAATCTCTTAAACCAACCTTTGCTGGCCTTAAATTCACTCACATCACCACTAGTTGCAGGCATTTTTCTTAATTAAATCCTCATGCAATTTCGTAGCCTTTTCACATATGATCACTTGAGAGATGCTATCTCCTGCTATCTGTTTTTCATTTATCCACACCAATATCAGTCTCTCAACATCTTCTATCACTTGCAATCTCTGTTTCAAAAACAAAGTTGCACCTTTGGCATGAACAGCTTCCTTGATTGCCGTTTTCTTGGCCACAATAGTAGCGATGGTTGATTGGTGTTTTGTGTACAACCTGGCCAGCTCGGAGACACGCACTCCACTTTCATTCTTAGCAATGATCTCTTTCTTCATATCCATAGTAATTCTCACCCTTTTTCTTTATAGGGTTGGCACTAGAAGTTTTCTTGGGGCCCATGGTGACTTAATTTGCAGGTGCAATCACTAAAAAGGCTGTGATAATATGAAATGTTCCGATTGTATGCTTGGAAGTGACCGCGGTGGCTGGCTTGTAAACACTGGCACCCACGGAACAAGTGAGGCGGCCTCAGGCCGCACGTGGACGCGTCTTGAATGAATCGCGTTGAGTGAGTTTTTTAGCCCTAGCCGAGGCAAAATTTTTGCGTTAAAATGTATCGCTAGGCTGATTTAACGTTATGCTATGCCATCGTTAGGCAAGGGTCCACTGTACCTTTATTTACAGACACTTGTGCAGTGCACTTTATACTTTAAATTCCTGCTAACCAGAACTACTAAACTCTTTTTTTTTTTTTTTATGCATTCAGTTTGACCAAGATTGACATTAGTATTTAGTTGGTACACATCATAGTTATTTTATTTTTGTAGCATTAGAACTTAAATTTGT
The DNA here is from genome assembly GCF_038502225.1 of Cherax quadricarinatus. NCBI lineage: Eukaryota > Metazoa > Arthropoda > Malacostraca > Decapoda > Parastacidae > Cherax > Cherax quadricarinatus. Next base: position 38,017,850 of record NC_091302.1, on the reverse strand, counting down.
CCACATTGAACGGCATCATCTACTTCTCCGACCACAACATCAACTTACCTAGGTCATCCTGTAGCTTTCTAATGCCCTCATTTAAAATGATCTGTGTATTTTAGTGTCATCAGCAAACTTATGTTGACATTTGTTTCCTTATCTATGTTGAGGTTAGGCTGATTAGGTTGTAATTGGAACCCAAAAACCTATCTCCCGCCTTGTAAATGGGTATCACATTGTCATTTTCCACTTATCTGGTACAAAACCTGTTTTAAGTGATCTGTTGAAGAGACTAGTTAAAGTTTTCCTAAATTTCTCTACATTCCTTTAGAGCCCTGGAAAACAGCTTGCCAAGCTAGCTGACTTGTCTGGTTTCAGTCTGACACTTTGTCTGAAGACCATATCACTAGTGACTGATCTTCCATAATTTATTCTCATCCTGATCTGTATAACGATTAATCTCTCTGATTTCGTTGATATCCTCTTGTGTAAAAAATATTGAGGAAAAAGTATTAAAAATGTACACATTTCTATCACAAACTGTAAGCTGACCTGAGTTACATTTAAATGGGCATATCTTTTCCCTAATGTTATGCCTATATATCCGTAAGAAATCCTTTGGTTTGACATTTGATTCCATTATAACTTTAGTTTCATATTTTCTTTTTTTCTGACCTCGTATTATATTTTTTTCTGACTTTTCTCTCTAATTGAATACCTGGTATGTTGGTCAGTAAGATGACCTGTTTTGATTTGCTTAAATATATTGTTCATCCATTTAGGGTCATTTATATTTGATTAATTTCTCTGTGAGGAATATGTGCAACTTGGCCAGCTTTTAAAGCACTTTTGAAATAGTGATATTTATTTCTATCACCACCCTCTTTCCAGCCTTCTTAATGATAATCCCTAGTCAGGTTACCACAATTTGTAGCAAAAAATTGGATACTTTATCATTATTAAACTAAGTGATTTGTGATGGCTTTCTTCAAGCTTTTCACGATCATTTATCAAAAATTTCTTGTTTGCCAGAACCAAGTCAAGCAGGTTGTCATCTCTGGTTGGTTCTGACACAGCTGGTTTTAAAAGGGAGTTCTGGACCATTTCTAGAAATTTGCATGACTCAGTATTGCCTTTCAAATTTTTCCAATCAGTTTGGTTAATGTTAAAATCTTCCATTTAAACTACATTTTAAAATCAGATGCTTTAGCAGTTTCTTCACATAGACATTTACTGGGGTTACTGTCTAGGCTTGGAGGTCTTTAAGATCACAGTTACGATTAGCTTTTCATACACTTTGAGAAACTGCAACTATACAGGTTCCATGTCTGTTCCTTCTGCCTTTATATAATTTCTGATGGAATCGTTTAAATTTTCCCTAATGTGCATAACAATTCTGCCCTCTTCCCTTCTGACTTTACTAATGTTGGAATAATTCATATGCCTCTGTGGCATTCAGCAGGCAAGTCTCTATTTTTCAGATAGAAATAGGTCTCAATTATTACCTTAGTGCATCTTTTTTATTTTTTGCATGCTGGTTATTTGTATAATCGTAGACTTTTATACATTTAGACAGGGGCTGCAATTAAGACACAATTATTATAGGCATACTGTATGTTGGACATATTTTCATGATGCTCTTACAGTATACAATACAGTACAGCTAATTCAAATTCAAAGTTTATTCTCTATAAGGATTACAATGCTGAGTTTACAGAATTTGGGTATTGTGTGGTTTACATGTAGTAAAATAATAATTACAGAGTGTACCACTAGAACACCTAGCATGGCTAGGCATTTCGGGCAAACTTAGTTTAAATCTTAAATTTAAAATATTACAAAGTATGAGGTAAGTTGGTATTATGGCTAAGTGACTAAATACTAGTTTGTGAGTTTAGCAATGTGAATGCTTTTGTTTTGGCACAATACATAGTTTCAGTATTGGAGAATCACAGGCCAACTTATGACTAGTTAGGATTCATTATTTTAAGATTGAGATTGATATTTCTTTTTATGGTCAAATGGGTGAGTGAGTGTAAGTGTGAACCACCAGGTGGTATTCGTGTAATTAGTTGACAGGGTGTATCAGGGAGATAAGATGTTTTCTAATGGCAGTTTTGAAGGTGATGAATGTGTCTGCAGTTCTAGAGTTTTCAGGTAGGGTGTTCCAGATTTTAGGGCCTTTGAAATACATTGAATTTTTGTAAAGGTTTAGTCGGACACGGGGAATGTCATAGAGATGTTTGTGTCTGGTGTTATGCCTGTGGGTTCTGTCACAACTATCAAGAAAGCGTTTTAGGTCAAGGTTAATATTGGAATTTAAGATGTAGATTGCACAGTAGTAAGTGTGGATGTACTGAACAGGGAGTAAGTTTAGATCTATGAAGAGTGGGGGTGTGTGTTGCCAGGGATGGGATTTAGTGATTATTCTTACTGTGGCTTTTTGTTGGGTTATTATTGGCTTTAGGTGTGTTGCTGCAGTTGATCCCCAAGCACAAATAGCATAGGTGAGGTATGGATAAATAAGTGAGTGGTACAGTGTGAGAAGGGCATTTTGCGGCACGTAGTATCGTATCTTGGAGAGGATCCCAACTGTTTTGGATACTTTTTTGGTTATGTGTTGGATATGGGTGCTGAAATTCAGGTTGTTGTCGAGGTATAGTCCTAGGAATTTGCCCTCATTATGTCTGACAATTAGAGTGTTGTCGATCTTAATGTTAATTTGCGCAACTCCTGCTCTGCTACCAAACATAATGTAGTAGGTTTTGTCAGTGTTAAGCGTAAGTTTATTGGCTGTCATCCAAGTCGATATTTTGATCAGCTCCTCGTTAACAATGGTGTTGAGGGTGGCAAGATTAGGGTGAGAGATGACATAAGTCGTGTCGTCAGCAAAGAGAATGGGGTTCAGGTGTTGGGATACGTTTGGAAGATCATTGATGTATATGAGGAAGAGCAGGGGACCAAGGACACTTCCCTGCGGAACTCCAGTATCAAGTGGCCGTGTTGTTGATGCTGTGTCTTTAATGGTGACATACTGATACCTATTAGTAAGGTAAGATTTGAAATATGCAAGCGCATGGCCTCTTATACCATAATGGTCAAGTTTGTGGAGTAGGATGCCGTGGTCTAATGTGTCAAAAGCTTTTCTTAGGTCAATAAAAATTCCTAGTGGATGTTCCTTATTTTCCAATGCTGTGTAAAGCAGATCTAGCATTTTTATGATTGCATCATTAGTGCTTTTATTTTTCCTGAATCCAAACTGGCAGGGGTTGAGTATGTTTTGTGCCGTTATAAATGAATATAGTCTCCTGTGCACGAGTTTCTCAAAGATTTTGGATAGCAGTGGTAAGTTTGATATTGGCCTATAGTTGTTTAAATCTGTAGGGTCACCACCTTTATGTATTGGTGTAACCCTTGCCATCTTGAGTAGTTTCGGGAAGGTGCTAGTTTCAAGTGACTTGTTAAAAAGTAATGAAATAGCATGCGAAAGGACATGGGCCGCTCGCTTGTACAATAATGGTGGGACATGAGACAGATTCCCTGAGTTATTTTTAAGTGACTTTATAATCTCGGTGACTTCCGTGGGCTCAGTTGGTGCAAGATAGAAGGAATTTGGGAAATTCTCACCTAGGTAGTCCCCGGCATGGGCATTGGTATGTGGGATTTTATTGGCGAGATTAGATCCTATGGTTGAGAAGAAGTTGTTTATCTTGCTAGCTGTGTCAGTGGGATGCAGTGGTGTTTCATTAGGTTTAGTTAGGACAATATTCTTGTTTTTTTTCAGTTTGTGGGTCCCTAGAATCTGAGAGAGTGTTTTCCAGGTCTTTTTTATATCTCCTCTTGTGTCAGTGAATCTACTGGAGTAGTATAGTTGTTTGGCTTTCTTTATTACTTTGGTGAGAACTGATGAATGGTGTTTAAGAATATCTTTGCATATTAAGCCCTGTCTATATTGCTTTTCATATTGGTGTTTCTTATCAATGGATTTCAGAATGGTGCTGGTTAGCCATGGGCAACCAAGTCGTTTGTTTGTGATCTGTTTCGTTTTTATAGGACAATGTTTGTTGTATAGTCTAAGTAATTTGTTAAGAAAAATGTCTGTCCAGTCATCAATACCATTGGCCTTGGAGAATTCTGTAGGCCAGTCAACAGTCTCTAGGTCAGCTGTGAACTTCCTTATTGAGGCCTCGTCATGGAGTCTAAATGAAACTTTGTTGTATTCAAGTGGTGGTTTACTAATATTTGTCAAGAGGAAGGTAGGGTAGTGGTCTGTAGTGCTATTTGTGATTATCCCTGATTTAAGGGGGGCTAGTATATTGGTCCATATGTGGTCTATTATGGTTGCACTTGTCTCAGTGAGCCTGGTTGGTTTAGTTATTGTTGGTATGAGAAGTGTGTTGTTCATATTGTTGATGAAATCAGTTACAGGCTGATCATCTAGTAGGCCAAGGTTGATGTTGAAGTCTCCAGCTAAGAGAAGGTGGTGCTTATTCATTTGTCTGTTTGTTATTAGTGCCTTTAATTTCTCACTGAAATTTGGGATGTTTGTGTGGGGTATCTGGTAAATGGCACCGATTGTTATAGGCATCTTAAGGTTTTTACAGTAAAATTAGCAAAAATATATTCCCCATATTCATCACTAAAGCAAGTGGTGCTAATACAAGATAATTGGTTAGAGTAATAGATTGCAATACCACCCCCAACTTGGTATGGTCTGCAGTTGTGGATTGCTGTGTATCCTGATAGAGGGTAGATATCTATTATGTCCTGCTTAAGCCAGGTCTCAGTAAGAATAATGCAGGAGAAGGGTGTCTTTAGTGATTCAAGGAGTGTCAGGAGGTCATCATAGTGTTTGCTTAAGGACCTGATGTTGTAATTAAGTACTGATAGACTTTTGACATTGTTTAGGATAGTGCTGGCTTGTGATGCTGTGTAATAAAGGCAGTTACTTTCCAATAGGTTTTGATTGGGTGTCAGATTATGGAGGTTTAGATCAGGGTCAACGTGATCAATCATATTCTAGGTTTAAATTATGGTTATTTATATCCTGAGTTGTGTGTTGAGTTTTAGTACTGATATCTGTAGTGGTGGGAAGTTTGGACAAGTATATAGCTAAAGCATTTTGGTCATATAGAGTATAGTCACTAATACACATAATGAAGTTGATGTTGTCTATGTGTTGTGCTGGAATGAGCTAAAGTACAACTAGGTATAAACTAATAATATAAAAATACAAATTAAAAATAGCACAAGTCTCTCACTTGTAATTGCACTAAGATCTAATACATCATATTTTCCTCTTTCTGTAGCATTGCAGTTCTAAAAGTTTTGCTTCCCACTAAAGATGTAACCGAGTATGTATCTGTACTTAGTTACATATTGCGACACATGACTTTAAAATTTACCTTTGTTTCAGAGGGCTCGGCTCCAGTACCTTGGGCCTCTTGGGTGTTAACTATACCTGGGCCTTTTTATTGTGTTGTGTTACAGCTGTATGTACTTATGAAGGTGTTGAGCTATAACTCTTGGACCTCTTGAGCTACAGCTCCTGGACCTCTTTGAGGGTTTTGAGCTACAATTTCTGTGCCTCTTGAGTGATGAGCTGCAGCCCCTGGGCCTCTTTAGGGTATTGGGCTACACCTCTTAGGCTTCTTGAGGGTGTTGTACTGTATTGCTAGGACATCTTTAGGCTATTAGGCTACAACGGTTAGGCATCTTGAGGTTGTTGAGCTGCAGTGCCTGGGCCTCTTCAGGGTATTGGGCTACAGCTCAAGCAGTGTTAGTGGCCTGTGGCTATTGAAGGACAGGGAGTACCTCTTCATTACACAGCTATTGAAAAACATTTAGCTGTTAGAAGTTTAATGTAGTATGCTCTCCATCCAATTTTTTTTACCATTATTATGGTGAATTGCAGTTATGTTTACTATATTGGAAACCTTATTACACTTAATACAGTGTAATAAAGAAAATACCAGTTAAAAGTTTATTATGATATTCTTTATGAATATGTTATGCTTCTTCATGGCTCATCATTATCATTTGCCGGAAATGCCTCGGCATGATAGTGGCTATCTTTGTACTTAGCAAATCAAAATTATAATTACACATTGTAACCTTTACAAAGAAATAAAATTATTATTATTATTATTATTATTATTATTATTATTATTATTATTATTATTATTATTATTATTATTATTATTATTATTATTATTATTAATTAATTAATTAACTGGGATTCAGAAGGTACATGGAGAGATGTTAAGGTTAATAGCATGAGGAAAGGTGTAAAATTAGAGTGATGGAAAGTGGTGAAGTTGGCACACTAAGTGATATAGGTGTCATGGTGGAGTTGGCAAGTAAGTTGCAGACACTTGGAATGCAGTTAACACTGAGAAGATATGTGTTGTGGTGGATATAGCAAGTGGGCTTAATATGCTTAGTGTTTGGGAGACAAATGTTGTGGTGGAGTTGACAAGTTATGCACATTGGTAATGTGTTTAGTACTGGGGAGGTGTTATGGTAAAGTTTTCACCCGGCAGGTGGGTGTTGTAGTAAAGCTTGGGAGGTGAGTGTTATGGTGGAGTTGTCACTGGGAAGGTGAGTGTTGTGGTGGCATTGGCAAGTAGAGTGAATTCTCTAATTAATGGACTAATAGGGAGGAGGGGTGTATGATATTGTTGATTATCTGAAACTTATGAATTGTGAAATTAATTTTCATGATTGTAACAAAGTCTTGCATCAGCAGGCTTGATCCGATGTTACACGAAAACAACCAGACACTAAGAATATGGGTATTGTAACCTCTACTACTACAGTACAGTACTGTTCTGTATAGTAACTTTATAGCACTGTAAGTAATTAACAGTAATTTTACTTTCTTTTTCATGGTGGAGAGATGAGGTGTAAACTGTTGTGATCGATAGTTGTGACTCGGAATAATTTATATTCTGAGTGAGAGGAGATGTAAAGCTCTTTCAGTGAAAATGTTGATGGCTGAGAAGACATCAGACTCAGCCTTCTTTATTAGTTCAAGTTGCTGCTTAACCTAGTATGGCTTACGTACCAGAGTTATTGATGTACTGTACTAGTACGTGTAAATTCTAGCGCCTTCAAATGTAGCGAGAGAAAGCTGGTAGGCCTACATATAAAAAGATAAGTATGTGGTCAGTGTGCTCAGTATAAAAAAATTGCAGCACACGGTGCATAATGAAAAGAAAAAACTTTGACCGTGTTTTTGGTTTAAAACAGTGACTTTGCACTGTATTTTCGTATGGTATTTATGGTTGTATTCTAATTTTCCTGGTCTCATTTTATAGAATGGAAGACATATTATAGAAATTGAGATTATTTTGATTGGTTTCACAATGAAAAGTACCCTGAAATTGAGCTCAAAGTAGCAGAAATGTTCGATTTTTGCCAAAGTTCAAAAGTAAACAAATCATGCCACGCATCCAATACACGTCAACTGGTGAGTCTAATATTCTTTCACAAGTGCGCTGATATTATTTATACCATTTCTACACTAATGCAGTAGTCTGCATAACAGTACATCTTCTATTTTTTATGAGAATAAAAATTCAAAGTGGAAAGCAAAAGAAATGTGAGAGGGGCGTGGGAACATGACTAATGAACAGAGGATATGTTATTTTAGTGCCAGGAATGTCTGTCTTGTTTATTCTGGACCCTATTTGGAAATTGGCATCTTTTGAAATTTGTGTGAAATTGGCAAAATTGCTGATTTCTGACCACTTTATTGGATAGATGATATCGGTAAATGGGTGGTTTCTTGTACTCATTCGATAGAAAAATTGAGTTCTAGCGAAATAGTTATGATTTTTGTTGACTAGTACACTTGAAATTGGCCAAAAATAGGGCTCAAAGTGGGCGAAATTGCAGTTACGTAAACATTGTCGAGACCGCTAACTTTGCAGTTGAGTGTACATGCCAAAATCCCCTTGTATGCAGAGCATTGTGGGCAGGCTTAAAATTAACTTAAGATTAACTAAGCAATGATATATTCAATGGTAAAAATACAGTAAACTAATTACAACATGAAGTACAAATGAGTATTTCAAATAAGAGGCTTTATAGTTGTACAAATTTTTAGCACATTTGATGAATTACTGAGCATTCAAGAGAATGGAGTATTCTATTAGGTAATGTAATTACAAAAAAACATAGTTTGATAGGGTCACAGGTTATACATTTATGAGACACAGTTATTAATCAGTATTTATTTAGGTGTGCGTGAGTAAGTGGTTTTTAAGAAGAGTCTTGAATTGATAAACAGTGTTTCTTTTATATTCACAGGTAATGAATTCCATATTTTTTACCTTTTATGTGCATTGTGTTTTTACCTAGTGTGAGATGGACACGAGGAACATCAAAGAGTGACCTGTGCCCTGTGTTGTGGTCATGTGTTCTGTTGAGGTTGGTAAGGAGAAGTTTGAGGGGAGGGTTTATTTCTGAGTTAAGTGTTCTATGTATGTGTAGGTACAATAATAAGTGTGGATGTTTTGTATGGTGAGTAAGTTTAGAGTTTTGAATATTGGTGAAGTATGCTGCTTGTAGTGGGAATTTATCATTCTAACTGCAGCCTTTTGTTGGGCAATTAATGGTCTGAGATGGTTTATTGTTGTTGAGCCCCATGCACAAATTCCATAGGTGAGATAGGGGTAAATGAGTGAGTGATATAGGGCCAGGAGGGCTGACTGTGGAACATAGTACCGTATCTTCGATAGTATGCCTACGGTCTTGGAGATTTTCTTGGAAATGTGTTGTACGTATATGTGTTTGAAATTTGAGTCTGTTATCAAGGTGAATTCCTAAGAATTTTCCCTCTGTGAGCTTAGTGATAGGTGATCCGTTTATCATTATGTCAAGAGGGACATCTGTGGTTCTGTTTCCAAACTGTATGAAGTAGGTTTTGTCAATATTGAGAGTAAGTTTGTTAATCATCATCCAGGTAGATATTTTCTGTAATTCGGTATTTACAGTATTGGCTTGCATGATTGGGCTTGGGTGAGAGAAGACGTATGTAGTGTCATCTGCAAATAGTGTGGGTTTGAGTAGTTGCGATGCATTTGGTAGGTCGTTTATGTAAATGAGAAAGAGAAGAGGGGCCATGGACACTTCCCTATGGGACACCAATTGTAATTGGTTGTGTGGAAGAGTTAGCTCCATTTGTGTACACATATTGGCTTCTTTTGCTAAGGTATGACTGTAGGTAGTTGAGGGAGTGCCCTCTTATACCATAGTGCGACAATTTTATGTGCTGCAAATCATGGTCAACTGTATCAAAAGCTTTATGTAAATCAATGAAAATCCCAATGGGACCTCTTTTTTCTCGAGTGCAGTGTATATTTGTTCTAGCATGTGTATAATAGCATCATTCGTATTTTTATTAGGTCTGAACCCAAACTGACAGGGGTTGAGTATGTTGTGGGAGATGAGATAGGAGTAGATTTGCTTATGCATTAATTTTTCAAAGATTTTAGAGAGAGGGTATAAGTTGGATATTGGCCTATAGTTATTCAAGTCTGTTTGATATCCTCCTTTATGTATCGGGGTGACCCTCACTATTTTGAGAACTGTGGGGAAGGTAGAGGATTCGATGGATTTGTTGCAGTGATTGGTGACAGCACTTGCGAAGCTTTTTTGTATATAAAGGGTGGTAAGGTATTTAAATCTCCTGTCTTGTTTTTTAGTGTGTTGATAATAAGGGAGACTTCTGTTGGGTTAGTCGGAGCTAGGAACAGTGTGTTCGGGTAGTTGCCAGTGAGGTAGTCATTGGGTGGAGTATTTGAGCTTGGGATTTTATCAGCAAGGTTTTTTTCCTATGGTGGAGAAGAAAACATTGAGTCTGTTTGCTGTTTCAGTTGGTGGGAGTTGGGGTTCATCTGGTTTTGTTAGTTTGATTGCTCTGTTTCCTGATATCTTTTGTGTTCATAGAATTTCAGATAGGGTTTTCCAGGTCTTTTTTATATCACCTTTTAAGTTGGATAATCTGTTCTCATAATGCAATTTTTTTGCCCTTCTTATCAGGCTGGTTAGGATTAATGAGTAACATTTTGTTTGGTCTCTGGTTATGTGACCCATTCTATACTGTTTTTTGTATAAGTGCTTTATATTTATGGATTTGAGGATGCTAGGTGTTAGCCAGGGACGGTTCAGTCTCTTAGCTCTCTTAATGACGTGTGTGAGAGTGTATGTGTGAGAAAGCACAAACAATTAACTGGCTTGGGCAGCCTATAGATCAGGGAACAGCAGAATCAGACAGATCTTGGTTATGGCCACTTTGGTCCATACTGTACAAACATCAGGGTCATTGGACATGGTTTGATGATTCAGAAGACAGCCAGACACTATTGCTATAAAAAAAAGTTGGAATTAAAGACTTTTTTTTCCATTTTGTCCTGTATTTTCATTTGTTCTGCCAATTTTTTGTTTGTAATTGCTGAAATTGCTTAAATGGAGGTCTGTTTGCTATATGTTGCAAACCTACGGACATGATTAAGTGGGTGTTGTATAGGATTATCTGTGATGTTTAGACCTGGACAGATTTTACAAGTAATCAGTCTTGTTAACCCTTTGAGGGTTTCGGACGTACTAGTACGGCTTACGCGCAGGGGTTTTTGACGTACTAGTGCGCATAAATTCTAGCGCCGTCAAATCTTGCGGGAAAAGGCTGGTAGGCCTAGATGTGAGAGAATGGGTCTGTGTGGTTGGTGTGCGCGGTAGAAAAAAATCTGGGACCCAGTGGTACATTGTGGGAACGCCATCTTAGTACACAATGTCCACCGTGCCTCGCGGTAAGAAGTTCCTCACTCCTCGGCGAATTGGGACACTTTTGTTCCCCAGTGACAGTTCTAATACAGATGGAAGTGCCAGTGAAGATGAGTTTCAAGGTTTTGGTGAGGTTTTGACCGAAACTAATGACCATAATATCGGTAATAGTGAGGAAAACCCAGATGACCCTCAGCCTTCCACCTCTGGTGCTGGGCCGTCTTGTTCACGTTCAGTTGTCCTAGAATCAAAGAGGAAACTCCTATTTTCCCAAATCCCAGACTCAGATGAGAGCATTTGTGATGATAGTGATTATAAACTACAAGCTCTTGAAAACAGTTCCAGTAGTGATAGTGAAGTGCAATATTCCCCAGTGAAGCATCAGTATATACGACGATATATGCACTCTGGTAGTGTGCCATATGCTATTCCAAGGGGAAGGAGTACATCCCGTGGCTGTACAACAGGAACAGACAGTGAAAATGACGATGATAGTGTTGCAATTGGGATGGAAAATGTGCATGGTGGTGGTGGTGGTGGTGACGGCTGTGAGGCACCAGCAATGGGACATGCTGCCACCCATGCCGCTGCCTCAGCTGATCTACAATAAAGGCCACCATCCCCCACCCACTCACCACACCAGCCTCCACAACCACAACCTCCACAACCACAACCACCTGTCATTGTCCAGTACCCACCAGCAGACCACACCTGGGATTGGCAGGAAGCTAGCAATTTTGTTCCAAATGCCCACCAGTTTGATGACAGCCAAAGTGGAATACGGCCATCTTGTACACTTGTGAACAATGCCACTGAACTGGAATGTTTCAAGTTATTCTTTGACGAACCCCTGATCGAAAGTATTGTCATGGAAAGCAACACATACTACGAGTACACCATGGCAAACACAATACTTTCACCAAAATCACGTCTACACCAGTGGAAGGAGGCAACTGTGGCTGAGATGTATCTTTTCTTTGCCACAATAATGCTTATGCCACATGTGTATAAGCACAAAGTGAAATCATACTGGTCAACAGACCACCTGATTGCAACCCCAGGTTTCAGTGATATAATGCCAGTGAATCCATTTGTGCTAATGTTACGTATGCTTCACTTCTCAGACAAAACCAGGCCTGACAGAAACGACAGGTTATATAAGATTAGGCATGTGTTTGTGTATCTGAAAGAGAAATTCAATATGTATTTTTATCCCTTCAGGAAGCTTGTAATTGACGAGTCTTTGATTCTGTTCAAAGGAAGACTCTCTTTCAAGCAGTACATACCAAGCAAGAGGAAACGCTTTGGTATAAAGTTGTTTGTGCTTTGTGATTGTTACAGTGGTCTGGTATTGGATATTATTGTGTACACTGGAAGTTATACATTGCAAAATACCAGGAAGTTAGTGGGCATCTCTGGTGATGTGGTTAGAACAATGATAAAACCATATCTTGGTAAGGGGCATATATTATATACTGATAACTGGTACACAAGCCCCTCACTCAGTGATTTTTTGCGAGTGAATATGAGAGATGTGTGTGGCACAGTGCGTGTAAATCGGAAACATATGCCCAGGTTTGACGCTGGCACTCGTAGAGGTGAGGTGCATGCGTTTGCTGCCAATGACATCATGGCATTTCGGTGGCATGACAAATGAGATGTCACACTGTTGTCATTAGTTCACCCTAATGAAATGGCAGACACTGGCAGGCAGCATAGAGAGAGCAATGAACCCATTCTAAAACCTGCAGCTGTGATTGATTACACCTTCAATATGCGTTCAGTGGACAAATATGACATGCAGATTGGGTTTGCTGATTGTGTTTGCAAGAGTTATAAGTGGTACATAAAACTCTTTTTCCATCTTCTGGACATTTCCATGCTCAATGCTTATAATATGTATAAGATGAGGACCAGAAACAAACCACAATACGGTGAATTCTGTTTATCTGTCATCAGACAAATAGTATTCAAGTACCAAGGAAGAACACCTGCAATAGACCGCCCACCAAATTATCAACAACTACCTTCTCGTCTGAAGCATGATGATCACTTCCTGGTAAAACTGCCTGCTACTGCTTTCAAGAAAAAGGCTCAGAAGAGGTGTTACGTCTGTGCACATACAAAAAAACGCACACAACAACGCAGAGACACTCGTTTTATGTGTGAGGAGTGTAAAACTCCACTGTGCATGACACCATGTTTCAAAGACTTCCACAGGCTGCAGAACTTCTAGAAACATTCCCTGTGACTGTATATGTGTATATAAAATATAGAAAAATAGTAATAAATAACATTTCATATCGTTTGTGTAAATATTTTATATAAGCAAAACAATGACAACAGTGTTTATGCCCTTATTGTGTAGTATTGAAGAAGAAAAAACTTACAAAATACTGATCATATTGGTCTCAGAGGCCATAAACATTACTTGGAAAAAGAAAAATTAAAAAATAATAGAAATTAGTACATTATAGGTACTGGGAGACGGCAGTCGGCGATGTTGCCACATTGTCCCCCTTTTTCATCAACTTCACGCCTCCATATCTCCGTAAATATTGATGGTAAAAATTTTTTGTTTAACCTATAATATTTAGAAAAAAAAAACTTTTTTTCATAAGAAAAAATAATTTTTTTTTTTGAAATTTGGCCGACCCTGAGAACGAGTCTCTGAGAAAACCTGTCGACCCTCAAAGGGTTAATAAACGAATTTGCCAATCGAAAATATTCATTAAATAAAAATTTTGTGTCAACGATCTTCAGATGTTATGTTACAGTACAGTAATTAACCCTTAAATGGTCCAAACGTATATATACGTTTTTTCAACATCTGAAAGTATGTAAAAAAATGTAGATCTTCTTTTTTGTTTTACATTTGAAAACGTGTAAAAAAACTTATATTTGAAAATATGTAAAAAAAAAGTAGATCTACTTTTGTAGCACTACGAATTTGAACGTCGATCTGTTTGGACCGTTTAACCCTTTGAGGGTTTCGGCCGTACTAGTACGGCTTACGACCCAGGGTTTTTGACGTACTAGTACGCCTAAATTCTAGCGCCCTCAAATCTAGTGGGAGAAAGCTGGTAGGCCTACATATGAAAGAATGGGTCTATGTGGTCAGTGTGCATAGTATAAAAAAAATCCTGCAGCACACAGTACATAATGAGAAAAAAAAAAACTCAGACCGTTTTTTTGGAATAAAACAGCGACTTTGCACTGTATTTTCGTATGGTATTTATTGTTGTATTCTAGTTTTCTTGGTCTCATTTTATGGAATGGAAGACGTTACAGAAATTGAGATGATTTTGACTGGTTTTACAATGAAAAGTACCTTGAAATTGAGCTCAAAGTAGCAGAAATGTTCGATTTTTACCAAAGTTCAAAAGTAAACAAATCATGCCAAGCGTCCAATACACGTCAACTGGCGAGTCTAATATTCTTTTGCAAGTGCGCCAATATTATTTATACCATTTTTTACACTAATGCAGTAGTCTGCATAACAGTAAATCTTCTATTTTTTGTGAGAATAAAAATTAAAAGTGGAAAGCAAAAGAATGTAAGAGGGGCCTTGAGACGTGACTAATGAACAGAGGAAATGTCATTTTAGTGCCAGGAATGTCTTTCTTGTTTATTCTGGACCCTATTTGGAAATTGGCATCTTTTGACATTTGTGTGAAATTGGCAAAATTGCTAAATTCTGACCACTGTACTGGATAGTTGAAATTGATAAATGGGTGGTTTCTTGCACTCATTCGATAGAAAAAATGGAGTTCTAGCGAAATATTCATGTTTTTTGTCGACTAGTACAGTGGAATTGGCCGAAAATGGGGCTCAAAGTGGGCAAAATTGCCGATGCGTAAACATCGCCGAGACTGCTAAATTCGCGAGAGCATAATTCCATAAGTTTTCCATCAAATTTCATAATTTTGGTGTCATTATGATCGGGAAAAGATTCTCTCTCTTTTCCTAAGAAAAAATTATTTTTTTTTTTAAATTTGGCCGACCCTGAGAACGAGTCTCGGAGAGGGCCTGTCGACCCTCAAAGGGTTAAGGGTTAATTCGTGATTAATTTGGTCCAGAAAGTCCGTTGAACACTGAATTGTACGCAAACTGAAGCAATATTTCCCATAAGAAATAATGTCAATTCAATTAATCCATTCTAGACACCCAAAAATATTAACAAAAAATACATTTTATAGAGAATAACTATAGTTTTACATACAGAAAACAGTGAGAAATAAATATAAATGACTAATGAAATGGATAAATGAACATTTAACATTTTTACCTTTATTGAAGATTCTTGTTGGCATATGGAAGACGGCAAGGAGGGGAGAGGGAGGAAGAGAGGTTATTGTTTGGAAGGGGAATCCCCCTCCATAAGGATTTCGGGTATCAAGGCCCTATCTGGGGTTGCTTCCTTTCTTTGTCTTTTACTGGCACTAGGACCAGCTTGTTGTTGTTGGGTTTATCAGGGCCAATGACAGCATAAGCTGTATCAATCTCGGTTTCTCAATGGTACGAGGAAGATTTGTTGCCCAGGGCTGGGCGATGAAAGAAAAAGGAACAAAAGTTCCCTTGTAAATAGAGACAGAAACTTGAAGTTTCCAATTAGATCCGGTGGACCCCCTTGCCAAGCCTCAGCAGAGAGGGACGCCCACACTCCCACCTGAGTTCAGTAACCGGCTTCCCACCAAAGACCGTTAAAGAATTTTCCACAGAGTGGAAAAAATGGAGCTGGCTAAAGTAAGCCGATGTACAGGTGCCCCTCTTGTAGAGTGCTCGGTGGGCAAAATAAATGAGGACAAGTGTCCCAGAGAGAATGGAGGAAATTTGTCACTGCAGGCGAGAGAGAGACGTCCACACCTGACGAAGGCTGACACAGAAGTCCTAGGACCAGCTTGAGAGTCACTGGACCCCTGTCGCACAAAAAATCTGCCCAGAGAGGTCTGTTTCTGGCGTCTCTTTAAGATTTGCCTAAAATGGGACAAGGCATTGTCATTGAACATGTTGCAGACATGGCTTGCAACAGCTTTGTTAGGGTGATATTTCTCCACAAAACTTTGCAACTCATTCCACTTTGCACACATGTCCTTTATCACTGAAGAAGGCACATTCTCCCCTCTCTCTTCCTCCTCCTCTGAAGCAATTTCCTCAACTATGGTCTGTTACTGTTCCAGTTGAAGGTCTTGCAGCTCTTCAGTGGTTAGCTCTTCCCAGTGGTTGTCCACCAACTCTTCTACATCCTGGCCACTCACATCCAACCCCATGGACTTCCCCAAAGACACAGTAGATTCCACAATAGGTGTAGGGTTGTCAGGGTCAGCCTCAAACCCTTCAAAATGCTCACTCAACAAAAAACAAAGCCAGACTGAGTCAGAATGCATGGGATGCTTTGTGTGGGCACAGGCAGGGCGGACTCGTTTGGTACGGCAGACCATTTTTAACTCTACGAAACCCAAGCAGATGTATGAAAACTTGGACAAAATTTTGATGAAAAACATCTTAGAAAGCCAAATCCTACGAAAACCAGGGCATACAAAAACTGAGATTCCACTGTATAACATATACTAGGCTAAACAATTAGCGAATGAAGGATCAAGCCTCCACCAGTGATTGTGCTAGATGACCTCCATGATTTAGAGCTTCACTTTAACAAAATTAAAATATAATATATACTGTATATTAAATATGGTTTTAAACAAATGTTAACCATGGTAAAAAGAATGTAATTTTAACATGGGCTGGTATTGTGTATGGTATACATATACAGGAAACCCTTGGTTTAGCAAACTAGTAGAGGGAAGCAGGTGGACAGTGATGTTGATTGTTGTGGATAGAGGTGAGATCGTTTTGCTGTGATTATTTATTTCTTTATTTACATATTTATTTATCTTTTCCTCAGTGGCTGTTTTGCTAAGACAGGGTGACCCATAAAAGATAATGTATTCACCATCATTTTTCAGTTGTTGTCTTGCCAGAAGTTTGCTGACATCACAATTCAGATAACCCTTCGACTGTAGCATCCCTGCCTTTCCATCAGAGTGCAGGCACTGTACCTCCTACCTCCAGGACTAAAGTCCACCTAACTGATTTCCTTTTATCCCTTCATAAATTTTTCCTTTCTCACTCTCACTTTCTCGTCTCCATATTTCTTGTTATGCTGTGAAAATATTGTTTGCTTATATTTGACATGCTGAACAACACAGCACATGTATTGTGAAGGTATTTTTTATGTATTTTGTTTTTGTATTTTTTCCAGGAATTGTGATGCACTAGTTTACAATGCGACGCAGCGGCCCTGGAGGGAGTGGGGGAGCAGGGGGATTTAGTAAGCCTCCACCTGCTCCCCTTACACATGGAGGTTCTGGTCGGGTGCGGCTGCACACTCCTGAGGCCAATGGCACTCTTTGCAAAGATAGATTTGGGTATGTTAGTTGATGAACAGTAATGTGTGAAGACCTGATATGTAGAGTGTAAGTATGATAAAAAAAAAAGATGTGGTGTAAATTCTTAGAAGATCATCAGGTGATGATGCTGTGTGACTAATTTTAAAGAAAAGTCATAAAATAGAGTGCATTTATGAATACAGTAGAACCGCTGTATCCACTGATTCGGTATCTGCGGTTTCGGTTAATTTTGCATAATAATGGCCACAAAGTGCAAAAGTAGAGAAACTAGCAGTTCTTCAAAGTCTAAGAGAAGATTCCCATCAGTGAAAAAGTGATAATTCTCCACTTATTTTGCATAATTTATCAATTAAACTTTATAATAGGCATGTATAAGAGTTACATATAGTGTTTGCTGCTATCCATGGTTTCGGTATCCATGGCAGGTCCTTGGAACATATCCCCCGTGGATACGGGGTCCAACTGTATTGTATTGCTGTGTTTTTCTGTGTTTATTGTATTGCTTACCTTCATTTTTAGATTAAAATTTTCTCTTTTTGAGCAGGTCACCACGTGAGAGGTCACCAAGTCTTGTTAACAGCTTGCCTCTGTCACCCTCTCATCCAAGCAGCAGGGAGAAGTCCCCAAACCCTGCCTCCCAGGACCTGCATGACTGCTCCATGTGTCTTTCTGCTTACATTCAGGTAAATTTTTAAACTTCAGAAGCTAATGTTTGTAATAGAATGGTAGGCAGCAATCATATTTTCTTGTCTCATGAACATGTAAAATGGAAAGTACACTTTACAAACTTTGATGTTCAGTCTGTATAGTTTTCATTCCTTGAAAATTTTCTTATTATATTAGGAGGCTTGCTCTGAGATTGGATTACTGGGGCAATGAGCTCTGGAATCATTAACATGTACTGTACATTAAGCAGTAACCCACATGGAGACAAAAATATGGTACAGTAGGGCCCCACTTATACGGCGGATTAGGTTCCAGGCTGTCGCCGGAAAGCAGACATCGCCGGAAGGCAGAACACCATTTTTTTCCATTTATAAATGCATTTAAATGCCAGACAACAAGTTTACACTAAATTATATTAAGTTAGTAATAGAACTAGGCATTAAAAACACACAAAGTAAAATACATTCACAGTAAATTCATTACTTATCTTAAAGTACAGTGGACCCCCAGTTCACGTCATTAATCCGTTCCTGAGAGCTCATCGTAAAGCAAAATTATTGGAAAGCGAATCAATTTTCCCCATAAGAAATAATGGAAATCAAATTAATCCGTGCAAGACACCCAAAAGTATGAAAAAAAAACTTTTACCACATGAAATATTGAGTTTAATGCAATAGAATAATTACAATAGCAATAATAAAAATAGAATAAACACAATAGAATAATGACACCTTTAATGAAGATATGGTGATGATTGATGGGATGGGAGGAGGGGAGAGTGTTGAAGTTTTTAATTTTTAGAAGGGGAATCCCCCTCCATTAGGACTTGAGGTAGCAAGTCCTTTTCCGGGGTTACTTCCCTTCTTCTTTTTATGCCACTAGGACCAGCTTGAGAGTCACTGGACTTCTGTCACACAACATATCTGTCCATAGAGACCTGTACCTCTCGTTCCTTTATGACTTTCCTAAAGTGGTTCACAACATTGTCAGTGTACAGGTTGCCAACACGGCTTGCAGTAGCTGTGTCAGGGTAATTTTCATCAAAAAAGGTTTGCACTTCAAGCCACTTTGCACACATTTCCTTAATCTTTGAAGTAGGCAACTTCCTCACTTTCTCCATCCCCTCCTCCGAAGCAGTTTCCTCAGGTCTGGCCTCTTGCTGTTGAAGATGATCTAGCAGCTCATCAGTGGTTAGTTTGTCATTGTCCTCCACCAACTCTTCCACATCCTCCCCACTAACCTCCAACCCTAAGGACTTTCCCAATGCCACAATGGATTCCTCAACTGGCAAGGATTCTCAGGGTTAGCCTCAAACCCTTCAAAATTTCTTTTGTCTACACATTCTGGCCACAGTTTCTTCCAAGCAGAGTTCAAGGTCCTCTTAGTCACTCCCTCCCAAGCCTTACCTATAAGGTTTACACAATTGAGGAAATTAAAGCGATCCTTCCAAAACTCCTTTAGAGTCAATAGAGTTTCTGTGGTCACTTCAAAGCACCTTTCAAACATAGCTTTTGTGTACAGTTTCTTGAAGTTGGAAATTACCTGCTGGTCCATGGGCTGCAGGAGAGGATTGGTATTAGGAGGCAAAAACTTCACCTTAATGAAGCTCATGTCCCCACAAAGTCGCTCTGACAAATCTGTAGGATGACCAGGGGCATTGTCTAACACCAGGAGGCACTTAAGGTCTAATTTCTTTTCAATTAGGTAATTTTTCACAGTGGGGGCAAATGCATGGTGTAACCAGTCATAGAAAAAGTCCCTAGTGACCCATGCCTTAGTGTTTGCCCTCCACAGCACACACAAATTAGCCTTGAGGATATTCTTTTGCCTGAATGCTCTGGGAGTTTCTGAGTGATACACCAATAAAGGCTTCACTTTGCAATCACCACTAGCATTAGCACAGAATAAAAGAGTAAGCCTGTCTTTCATAGGCTTATTATCCTGGGAGTGCCTTTTCCTCCTGAGTAATATAGGTCCTGCTTGGCAATTTCTTTCAAAACAGGCCTGTTTCGTCACAATTAAACACTTGTTCAGGTTTCAATCCTTCAGCCTCTATGTACTCCTTGAATTCCTGCGCATATTTTTCAGCCGCTTTCTGGTCTGAACTGGCAGCCTCACCATGCCTAATCACACTATGTATGTCACTACGATTCTTAAATCTTTCAAACCAACCTTTGCTGGCCTTAAATTCACTCACATCACCACTAGTTGCAGGCATTTTTCTAATTAAATCCTCATGCAACTGCCTAGCCTTTTCACAAATGATCGCTTGAGAGATGCTATCTCCAGCTATCTGTTTTTCATTTATCCACACCAGTAACAGTCTCTCAACATTTTCTAACACTTGTGATCGCTGTTTTGTAATCACAGTTGCACCTTTTGCAAGAACAGCTTCCTTGATTGCCGTTTTCCTGCTCACTATAGTAGAGATGGTTGATTGGGATTTACTATACAACTAAGCCAGGTCCGACACACGCACTTCACTTTCATACTTTGCAATTATCTCTTTCTTTATTTCAATAGTCATTAGCACCCTTGGTCTCGAAGGGTTGGCACTAGAAGCTTTCTTGGGGCCCATGGTGACTTATTTTGCAGAAACAAGCACCAGAAACAGTGATAATATGGAATGTACCGAATGTATCCTTAGATGCGCGCACACTGGCTGGCTTGTAAACACTGGCACACACAGGGCAGTTCAGGCCACATGTGGACACGTCTCGTACGAATCGTATCGCGTACCGGGTTTTGTTACGGGAACCGGGGCAATTTTTTGGCGATATAACGCTTCAGATACCGGATTTATCGGTTACCCGTGACTTCGCAAATCGGGGGTCCACTGTATTTGTAATCTTAATGTAGGGAGAGAGGTGAGTAGTACTTATTTGTAGGAAGTCAGGTGCAGGTAGCCCAGGTGTAGGTAGCACTGGCTCCCCATCTCATACTTAATATACGATATTTAAAACATCCCAGAGAGGTAAAATACACATACAGTACACTCATTATTTACCTTAAAATATGTGTAGTCTTAATATAGGAAGAGAGGTGAGTAGTATTTATTTGTAGGAAGTCAGTGTGGCCCAGAGCATGTGTAGTCTTAATATAGGAAGAGAGGTGAGTAGTATTTATTTGTAGGAAGTCAGTGTGGCCCAGAGCCATATTATTAACATCGACATGCCTTGTTCACTGAATTTAATCATTTCTAACAACTACCTTTAGATGCCATCATAAACGAAGGTAGAAGTACGTAATGAATAATTCATGCCGAAAATTGTAAACAAAAGCAGAATGAGGGAGTGGCTGGGCCAAATGCAGATTCATACACGTTTTCTCTGATGGCTGAACAGAGAAAACGTAATGTTGTCCCTCCACCCGGCTACCACACAGCTCCACAAGTATTATTATCAGAGCACACATAAAATATGCAATAAATGCCAGACTCCGGGATAGCAGCCTCACATCCACTGAGCTACCTTGGCAGACAAAAGAAAGAACGGTGGGAAACCCACCACAAGGCATACCTCCTTCGGCTGCCACCCCCCAGAACCAGCAGGCAGCTTCCAAAGATACACCCATCACCCAAACGGCACCCCACCCACGACCCGAAAATCTGGGAAGGGAGCAGGACATCCTCAGACAATTCAGATTCCACGGCAAACCACACCATCCCCAAGGGACCTCACGGAGGGGGATGAACCCCAGCATGCCACCCCCCACCTAGAAACCATAATGCCAGAGGGGAGGACCCCAGAGGCTACAAATGGGACCAGGAAAAAGGGGAGGGTTGGGAGAGGGGAGGGAAGGGAAAAAAGGGGGGTATGGGGAGGAAGGGATAGGGAAGGGAGGATCGTGGGGCACTTAGACTCAGTCTAAGGAAGGAGACCAAAGTATTTGATTCCTGAGACCAAGAGCCTCTTTGCCACATGAAGGAGCCCCCCTTGAAGAAGTTATTTTGTTTCAGTCGGTCTATTTGTTTTATAACCATTTCGCTAGTAACTGTGATATTACATAATATATCTTCTTAAGGCCCACTATAAAAATTAATAACTGGGATATTGTTAGTGTCTTCCTGTGTGAAAACCAAGAGAAAATAATTATTAAAAATAGAGCACATTTCAATCTCCTTGTCAGTAAGATGCCCAGTTATTTTTAAGGGGACCTATCTTTTCTCTAACTTTTGTTCTATAAACTTGGAAAAAACCTTTTGGATTAGTTTTCGAATCCTTAGCAGCTTTAATTTCGTAGCCCTGTTTAGCTTTTCTTATCCCCTTTTTAACATCCCTCTTAATGTCAATAGGATATTGATTCATAAGATGACCCTCACTTCTTTTGATGCACCTTTGAATTCCTTTCTTCTGCCCTAAAAGATATTTGAGCCTATTATTCATCCATTTTGGGTCATTTCTATTTGATCTAATTTCTTTATACGGGATAAATGTTCTTTGGGCAGCATGTATACTGTTTAGAAAACTCTCATATTGATAGCTCTCTTCATTACCCCAGTCAACAGATGATAAGTGTTCTCTAAACCAATTGTAATTTGCTAAACGAAATCTGGGACTGTTACTGAGTTATCCCTACTATCATACTTCCATTCAATGCTAAAGGTAATTGATTTGTGGTTGCTTGCACCAGCTCCAAACCCACTCCTTAGGCTTCTGTGGTAATCTGCCAAACTTCATCACTGCTTTCTTGTCCGATAGACATTTTCGGGTCCGTATTGGCACCTCGCTTTCCTCGGACTTTGTGTCCTCAGTACTACTATTTTTCTCTTGGTTATAAATGACCTACCTTCCATTCTTCCTTTGCACATTTGGTCATCACTTTATGTTGATGACTTCGCTATAGCTTCTTCAGACGCTGACTGTTGACTAGTAGCAGCCTTCCTTCAGGTTGTGATAGACCGAGTCTCCCATTGGACCACTTCTCATGGCTTTAAATTTTCCAGTACAAAAACCGGATTCATTACCTTCACTAGACACCCGCTTATACCGGATACTCCCTTGTACTTACACGGTTCACGTATTCTGGCATGTGATATGGTCAGGTTTCTGGGCCTGCTCTTTGATCTCCTGCTGACATGGAGACCTCACATTTTTTCGTTAAAGGCCACTTGCCATGGTAGGCTAAATCTCCTTAAGGTTCTCGCACATTGTTCATGGGGAGCAGATTGTCTTGCTCTCCTCCGTTTACATTCCACCCTAGTCTTGTTCAAGCTAGATTATGGTGACCAAATCTATTCTGCGGCCTCTCCCGCAACTCTGTCTAAGTTAGATCCTATTCATCACCAAGGTCTCTGTCTGTGCCTTGGTGCCTTTCGTTCATCCCCTGTTGAGAGTCTCTATGTAGAAGCGAATTTTCCATCCTTGTCTGATCGCCGTGATGCTCATTGCCTTTGCTATTATGTTTGATCTCATGACCTGTACAATCCTTCCATATATAGGATAATCACTGATGTTAGTAGACGTTCTTTATTTGTTAGTCGTCCCTGTTTACTCCGTCCCTTTTCTCTCCGCCTACATTTGCTCTTATCTTCTCTTCATTCATGTAGCGTCTCACTTTTCCCTGCCTCCTTGGGAAGTTCCAGCTGTTCGTGTCTCTTTCCCACTGTCATGCTCGAAAGCCCAACTACCTACGGTGGCTTCCCGCTCTCTTTTTCTTGACCACTTCCACTCTCATTCTCATGCCATCGCGGTGTACACTGATGGTTCTAAGTCTTCTCATGGCATCGGATTTGCAGCAGTGTTTCCGGACAGTGTCATGCGAGGGCATTTATTATCCTCGGCTAGCATTTTTACTGCTGAATTGTATGCCATTCTTGTAGCACTTATCCATATTGCATTTATGCCTGTGTCACCATTTGTGGTCGTTTCAGACTCCCTTAGTGCTTTACAGGCTATATGGAAATTTGATACACCTCACCCCCTAGTTCTTCGTATCCAGATATTACTTTTTGTTGGGTCCCTGGTCATGTTGATGTACAGGACAATGAACAGGCAGACACTGCTGCACGGTCAGCAGTACATGACCTCCCAGTTTCATATAGAGATGTTCCATTCATGGACTATTTTGCTGTAATTGCTACCCATCTTTGCACCCATTGGCAATAATGTTGGTCTGATCTGCTCCATAACAAACTTCATTCTGTTAAACCGAGTATAGGTTTCTGGCCGTCTTCTTGTCATCACTGTCAAGATTGGGAGACTACTCTCTCCCGTCTTCGCATCGGCCACACTCATCTTACTCACGGGTATCTCATGGAGAGGTGTCCTGTTTCTCTCTGTGAAAATCGTCACGTTCCAGTATCTGTTAGCCACAGTCTGTTGGCCTGCCCACTCTATCAACAAGCAGGCAGAATTTACCTCCAATGTTGTCTCCGCTCTGCTGCCCTTTCTTTACCTTCCCTTCTTGCTGACGGACCCTCCTTTAATCCAGACTCTCTCATTGACTTTTTGACAGCAGCTGATTTACTACACAAACTCTGATGATGATGTCTCTGGCACTCTCCTCAGTCCTTTCCACCGTAATCTCTAGCTACCCTCTACCCCTGCTCTATCCACTGCCCCGCTGCACTTCATAACCCAATAATCATCCCTCTCCCTCTTGTTACCCATTACCCCTGCATCCTTCCCTGCCCTGCTGTGTTGTATAACTCTTGTGGTTTAGCTCTTCATTTTGATTACAATAATGAAACAAATAAATCACCGAGTCCTGATGAACTTTTTTCAAGGGTTCTTAAGGAATGCACATTGGAACTCTGTGACCCATTAACTAATATTTTTAATTTATCTCTTCAAACAGGTGTAGTGTCTGATATGTGGAAGATGGCTAATGTAATTCCTATTTTTAAAGCAGGGGACAAGTTGGTACCTTCAAATTACTGCCCAGTAAGCCTGACTTCAGTTGTAGGCAAATTACTGGAGTTAGTTATAGCTGATATTATAAGATGGCATCTGGATAAGCATAATTTGATTAATGATACTCAGCATGGATTCACGAGGGGCCATTCCTGCCTAACTAATTTATTTACCTTTTTCAGTAAAGCTTTTGAGGCTGTTGATCATGATAAAGTATTCGATATTGTTTATTTAGATTTTAGTAAAGCTTTTGATAGAGTACTGCACCTGAGACTGTTAAAGAAAGTAGCAGCTCATAGCATTGGGATAAAAGTGCTGTCATGGATTGAGTCATGGCTCACCAATAGGAAGCAGAGAGTGTGTTTAAATGGAATTAAATCCGAGTGGGGATCTGTAACAAGTGGTGTTCCACAGGGATCAGTCTTAGGCCCGTTGTTGTTTATAATACATATCAATGACCTTGATGACAGAATTACTAGTGATATGAGCAAATTTGCCAATGACACAAAGTTAGGTAGAATAATTGATTCAAACGTAGATGTCATGGAACTTCAGGAGGGTTTAGACAAACTTAATTCATGGTCAGAAAAGTGGCAGATGCAGTTCAATGTAGATAAATGCAAGATTCTGCAGCTCAGCAGTGTCCATAACCCTAGCACTTTTAAAGTTAAATAACATAGAACTTAGCCATACAGATTGCGACAAGGACTTGGGGGTTATAGTAAGCAGCAACCTTAAACCAAGACAGCAATGCCTAAGTGTACACAATAAGGCAAACAGATTACTGGTATTTATCAAGAAGTGTAAGCAACAGAAGCCCTGAGGTTATACTACAGCTTTATACATCATTAGTAAGGCCTCACCTAGATTATGCAGTTCTGGTCTCTGGACCCTTAAACTACACTCACTTGTAAGACTAAGAATGAGGGAGACATGATCGAAGTGTATAAGTGGAAGATAGGTATTAACAAAGGGGATATAAGTAAGGCTTTGAGGATATCCCTCCAAGAGTGAACCCGCAATAATGGAATCAAATTAGATAAGTTTAGATTTAGAAAGGATTTAGGAAAGTACTGGTTTGGTAATAGGGTAGTTGATGAGTGGAACGGTCTGCCTAGTAGGGTTATCGAAGCTAAAACCTTGGGTAGTTTAAAATTTAGGTTGGATAAGTACATGAGTGAGAGGGGTTGGATCTAAGTGGGACCACTTTAATTTATAAATAAGAAATATTTACACTTTATAAATAAGAAATATTTACACTTACCTTGGAGGAGATGTTAGTTTAATTAGTTAGTTTGATGGAGGAAATGCTGGCAGAGGTTTTGGGTGGTGGATGATAGCAGGGTGGCGTATGTTCAGTGGCCTTATACACCTCCAACAACATTGGAGAGATACTTTCGTGTTGTTTTTCTGTCGCTTAATTGCTTAACTTACTTGCTACACTGTTAATGCTACACTTTATCGCTGGCTGGTGCTATAGCCTTTATTGATACCTGCTGCTTTAAAATCGTACATATCGTAGAATCACTGAATCACTGAAGAAGGCACATTTTCCCCTCTCTCTTCCTCCTCCACTTTGGTACTTTGCTACAAGTTTTTTCTTGAATTCTATCATGTTTTTTTCCTTCTTTACCAAAGGGCTGGCACTATGAGTTTCCTTTTTTGGCCCATGGTGGCTTATTTAGCAGTTGCAAACACAAAAAACAATGGATTATTATGAAATGTATCGTATGAACCCGTGGGGGTGATGGTCACTCGCCCACAAATCATGCCACACTGACTTTCTGAATGTTGTGTGGGAGCCTTTGTGTATGCCCGGCCACTCCTGGCTGCACGGATGTGCCCCGTACGACGGACGAATCACGAGGCCAATCACGAACCACGAGGCTATATTTTGACGAGAAAAGTTGCCGAAAGTTGGATTTCACGAAAGTTGTGGTCGCTGAAACGCAGGGGTCCACTGTATATTGTAATAAGCAGAATAGAGGAAATCAGCTCTAACATATATTATTTAGGTATGAATACTGTTCAAAGAGCCTGTCGTAAGTCTGAGTTGTCAGTAAACGAGTACTTCGCTAATTGAGGAGAGGCTGTACTGTCAGCATAGTTGTTTATCCCCTTACATGTGTTGTATAGCTTAGCTGAGTATCATAATACCATCCATGTGTTTATATAGAAGATCCCTAGGCCTAGTGACTGTATGACGTCACAGGATGCGCATGAGTGAGTGGGACGTGCTACCTTGCTCTCACTCCACGCTTAGACATACAACAGGCAAGAAGGCAGGCTGGTCCCTTCCCTTACCACAGTCTGACAATATATAGCGCTGCCACCAATTTGTTGTGGGGGTTCGGAAGGAGATATGATGGTTGAAGATAAACACACTTGTGGATGGTAACGCTATATATTGTCAGACTGTGGTAAGGGAAGGGCCCAGCCTGCCTTCTTGCCTGTTGTATGTCTAAGCATGGAGTGAGAACGAGGTAGCGCGTCCCACTCACTCATGTGCATCCCGTGACGTCATACAGTCACTAGGCCTAGGGATCTTCTATATAAACACATGGATGGTACTATGATACTCAGCTAAGCTATACAACACATGTAAGGGGATCAGCAACTATGCTGACAGTACTATAGTTCATTAATAGCTTAATACATTGTCACACTTAAGTTCATTATGTCTATTATGTTCTGCACTCTACTCCAAACATCCCCTTAGTACAGATATCACTATTGGAGCTCTACATACTATAAATAATGTAAATAATTACCGTTTAACCTAAATGCTGAATGATCAAATAGACCCAGATCTAAATCTATATAATGTAATTCCCAATCAAAATTTAATGGAAAGTAACTGCCTCTATTACACAGCATCACAAGCCAGCACTGTTCTAAGTAATGCCAGAAATATTACAGTTCTCAATTACAGTGGAACCTCAAATATCAAACTGCTCCCAACTCGACCAATTATGTAAGTGCTTTTGTAAGTGTATTTTTGAGGGTCTGAAATGAACTAATCTAATTTACTTTATTCCTGATGGGAATAAATTTGTTCGATAACGGCACTCGAACAGCCATCTGGAACGAAGAAAGTTCGATATTTAAGGTTCCACTGTACAATATTAGGTCCCTAAGTAAACACTATGATGACCTCCTTACACTCCTTGAATCCCTAAAGACAACCTTCTCCTGTATTATTCTCACTGAAACCTGGCTTCAACAGGACACAGTAGATATATACCAACTACCAGGATACACAGCAATCCACAACTGCAGACCATACCAAGGTGGGGGTGGTATTGCCAACCATTACTCCAATGAATTATCATGTTGTAACACCACTTGCTATAGTGATGAATATGGGGAATACATTTTTGCAAATTTTACTACAAAAACCCTTCAGATTCCTATGACAGTCAGTGCCATTTACTGTATACCTCATACAAACATCCCAAATTTTAGTGATAAATTAAAGACACTAATAACAAACAACCAAATGAACAAGCATCACCTTCTCCTAGCTGGAGACTTTAACCTTAACCTTGGTCTAACAGACGACCAGCCAGTAACAGAATTCATCAACAATATAAACAACACACTACTCATACCAACTATAACAAAACCACCCAGGCTAACTGAGACAAGTGCAACCATAATTGACCATATTTGGGCTAATATACTAGTCCCCCTTAAATCAGGGATAATCACAGACAGCACTACTGATCACTACCCCACCTTCCTCTTAACAAACATTAGTAAACAACCACTGGAATACAACAAGGTCTCCTTTAGACTCCATGATGAGGCTTCAATAAGTAACTTCACAACAGAGTTAGGTACGATTGACTGGCCTACAGAATTCTCCGAGGCTAATGGTATCGATGATTAGATAGACATACAGTGGTACCTCGGGATACAAACAGCTCAAAACGTTAACAATTATGTACGTGTATTTATGTAAGTGCTTTTGTAAGTGTATTTTTGGGGGTCTGAAACAAATTAATCTAATTTACATTATTCCTTATGGGAACAAATTCATTTGGAATCAGCACTCGAACAACCTTCTGGAACGAAAAATAAGTTCGTATCCCGAGGTACCACTGTATTTCTAAACAGACTACTTAGACTATATAACAAACATTGTCCCCTAAAAATGAAACAGATTATGAATAAACGGCTAGGTTGCCCATGGTTAACCAACAGCATACTATGATCCATTGATAAGAAACATCAGTATGAAAAACAATAGTATAGACAATATGCATCAGTTCTCACCAACCTAATAGGAAAGGCTAAGCAATTGTACTACTCCAGTAGATTCACTGAAACAAGAGGAGATATAAATAAGACCTAGAAGACACACTCATATTCTAGGCACCCACTAACTAAAAAAAAATATGAATATTGTCCCACCTAAACAGAATGAAGCCCAACAACAGCCTATTGATACAGCTGACATGACAAATGACTTTTTTTCAACCATAGGATCAAATCTCACCAGTAAAATCCCAGGTACCAACACCCGAGCAGGCGATTACCTAGATGCGAATTTCCCAACCTCCTCCTATCTTGCACCAACCGAGCCCACAGAAGTCACTGCGATTATTAAAGCACTTAAAAATAAATCAGGAAATCTTGCTCAAGTTCCTCCATTATTGTATAAATGAGCAGCTCATGTTCTCTCACGTGCTATTTCATTACTCTTTAACAAATCACTAGAATCCAGCACTTTCCTGGTACTACTCAAGATAGCCAGGGTCACACCGATACACAAAGGTGGTGACCCCACAGATGTAAACAACTACAGGCCAATTTCAAACTTGCCATTGCTACCCAGAATCTTTGAGAAACTTATACACCAGAGATTATATTCCTTTATAACGGTGCTAAGCATCCTCAACCCCTGCCAATTTGGCTTCAGAAAAAATAAATGCACAAACGACGCAATTGTAAAAATGCTAGACCTGCTTTACACTGCACTTGACAAAAATGAATTTCCAGTAGACCACAGCATCCTACTCCACAAACTTGAGCATTATGGCATAAGAGGTCATGCACTTAGATATTTCAAATCCTACCTTAATAGAGGTTGTGTCCTCTATTAAGGACACAATTTCATAAATAAGACTGGAGTACCACAGGGAAGTGTCCTTGGTCCCTTGCTCATCCTCTTATACATCAGTGATTTACCTACTGTTTCACAACACCTTAAGCCTATTCTTTTTGCTGACAATACAACATCTGTCATCTCCCACCCTAATCTTGCCTCACTTAGCACTATTGTTAATGAAGAACTAGTAAAAATATCGACCTGGATGACTGCTAATAAACTTACACTTAATACTGACAAAACCTTCTACATTCTGTTTGGGAACAGAATGGGTGTTACTCAGCTGAACATAACGATTGACAACACTCCTATTGCTAGACATAATGAGGGCAAATTCCTGGGCCTGCACCTTGACAGCAGTCTGAAATTCAACACCCATATCCAACAAATAACAAAAAAAGTATCCAAAACAGTTGGGATCCTCTCTGAGATACATTACTACATACCACAATCAGCCCTGCTCACACTATACTATTCACTCATCTATCCCTACCTCACCTATGCTATTTGTGCTTGGGGATCAACAGCAGCAACTCGCCTAAAGCCGAGAATAACCCAACAGAAAGCCGCAGTGAGAATTATCGCGCAATCCAGTGCAAGACAGCACACACCCCCACTCTTCAAAGACCTAAACCTACTCACCGTACAGAACATTCACACCTACTATTGTGCAATCTACATTTATAGAACCATAAACTCTAATCTTAACCCAGAACAAAAACAGTTTCCTCATAGTTGCAACAGGACCCATAGACATGACACCAGACACAAAAATCTCTATGACATTCCCCGTGTTTGGCTAAACCTATACAAAAATTTGATGTACACCTACCATCCGACTTACGACCTGCTCGACATACGTCCACTCGACTTAGGACCGTGCATCTGGCAGCTGGGCTGGGCCGGCTGATGCACACCGCTGTACAATATTTGACAATACTCACGGCGGCAATGCGTCATGCAGGCAGCATCAGTTTGAGTAACCCTGCCCTATCAGCTGCATCATACTGTACTAACTGGACAGTAAATTTCACCATGGCCCCTAAGATGAAGTCTGAATCTTGCACTAGAGATTGTGGCAAGAAAGGCTCAATACATAAAGATAACAGTAACATATGATACTGTATGTGATGTAAAATTTACAATACAGTTCACTACCATGTATACATTATATACAGTACATAAATAATTAAAATATAACAATAGAAGTAAATTATGGTAAAAAGAATGAAATAATGATTGTACATTACATTACATTACAGTACTATGTAGGTAGTTTATATAGGAAAAGTTTGATATTATGCCCTACCCAGTATATTGGCAATTTTCAAAGGTTCGACTTACGTCCATTTTGACTTATGACCGGTTGGTCGGAACCAAGCTTGGTCATAAGTCGGATGGTAGGTGTACATGAAAGGGCCTAGAATCTGGAACTCCCTGCCTGAAAACTCTAGAACCGCAGACTCAACCACCATTTTCAAAACTACCGTTAAAAAATATCTTGTCTCCATAACACACCCCATCATTTTTTTTTTTTTCAACAAGTCAGCTGTCTCCCACCGAGGCAGAGTGACCCAAAAAAGAAAGAAAATCCCCAAAAAGAAAATGCTTTCATCATCATTCAACACTTTCACCACACTCACACATTATCACTGTTTTTGCAGAGGTGCTCAGAATACAACAGTTTAGAAGCATATACGTATAAAGATACACAACATATCCCTCCAAACTGCCAATATCCCAAACCCCTCCTTTAAAGTGCAGGCATTGTACTTCCCATTTCCAGGACTCAAGTCTGACTATATGAAAATAACCAGTTTCCCTGAATCCCTTCACTAAATATTACCCTGATAACACTCCAACAGATCGTCAGGTCCCAAGTACCATTCGTCTCCATTCACTCCTATCTAACATGCTCACGCACGCTTGCTGGAAGTCCAAGCCCCTCGCCCACAAAACCTCCTTTACCCCCTCTCTCCAACCCTTTCGAGGACGACCCCTACCTCGCCTTCCTTCCCCTATAGATTTATATGCTTTCCATGTCATTCTACTTCGATCCATTCTCTCTAAATGACCAAACTACCTCAACAACCCCTCTTCTGCCCTCTGACTAATACTTTTATTAACTCCACACCTTTTCCTAATTTCCACACTCCGAATTTTCTGCATAATATTTACACCACACATTGCCCTTAGACAGGACATCTCCACTGCCTCCAACCATCTCCTCGCTGCTGCATTTACCACCCAAACTTCACACCCATATAAGAGTGTTGGTACTACTATACTTTCATACATTCCCTTCTTTGCCTCCATAGATAACGTTTTTTGACTCCACATATACCTCGATGCACCACTCACCTTTTTTCCCTCATCAATTCTATGATTAACCTCATCCTTCATAAATCCATCCACTGACACGTCAACTCCCAAGTATCTGAAAACATTCACTTCTTCCATACTTCTCTCTCCCCAATTTGATATCCAATTTTTCTTTATGTAAATCATTTGATACCCTCATCACCTTACTCTTTTCTATGTTCACTTTCAACTTTCTACCTTTACACACCCCATCATCAGCTAACCAAATAAAAACCACCCAGTTCTCTCTTTTGTATCATGAACATATCCAAAACAATATAGACTTATTGTTATCTGTAATTTCCTCATAATTTCCACCTACACCCACCCAAATGACTGTAAACATCCAATTCCTAATGTAGCTATTGCCTATTAAATCTTAGGTTAGTCTTATTAAATCTTAAGTTAATCCTAAGTTTGTCTAAGATACTCCTCCAGTACGGCTTTAATAGACACACTGTATCATGCCAAGACATATCGATTCCCATTACTAAATCTGCCATTTGTACTAATATTAAATGATTTGACTACCTAACTGTTTTAAACCTAATTATGTATGTACCTAACTGAGAATGTTCCTAATTAAGTACCTAATAATATGTTCAAATGTACTGCTCAAATATGACCTATATCAAAATAGCTTAAGAAATGTATTAGTCTGCCTGAAGTGCCTAGGCATGATAGTGAACATCTTTGTAATTTAAATCTTATAACATGTAAACCACACATTGTAAGCTTTACAAGGAAATAAATATTTGTATTTGGTAAAGTGTATGGTAGAGTCGTCATTGAAAGAATTAAGAGTATGATGGAGAGTAGGATAGCAGATGAACAGGGAGGCTATGGGAAAGGTAGGGGGTGTGTAGACCAAATGTTTACAGTGAAACATATAGGTGAACAGTATTTAGATAAGGGTAAGGAGGTTTTTGTGGCATTTATGGATTTGGAAAAGGCGTATGACAGGGTGGATAGGGGGGCAACGTGGCAGAAGTTGCAGGTGTATGGAATAGGAGGTAGGCTACTGAAAGCAGTGAAGAGTTTTTACGAAGTTAGTGAGGCTCAGGTTAGAGTATGTAGGAGAGAGGGAGATTATTTCCAAGTAAAAGTAGGCCTTAGACAAGGATGTGTGATGTCACCGTGGTTGTTCAATATATTTATAGATGGGGTTGTAAGAGAAGTGAATGCGAGGGTCTTGGCAAGAGGTGTGGGGTTAAAAGATAAAGAATCTAACACAAAGTGGGAGTTGACACAGTTGCTCTTTGCTGATGACACTGTGCTCTTGGGAGATTCTGAAGAGAAGTTGCAGAGGTTGGTGGATGAATTTGGTAGGGTATGTAAAAGAAGAAAATTGAAAGTGAATATAGGAAAGAGTAAGGTGATGAGGATAACAAAAAGATTAGGTGATGAAAGATTGGATGTCAGATTGGAGGGAGAGAGTATGGAGGAGGCAAATGTATTCAGATATTTAGGAGTGGACGTGTCAGCAGATGGGTCTATGAGGGATGAAGTGAATCGTAGAACTGGTAAAGGGAAAAGGGTGAGTGGTGCACTTAGGAGTCTGTGAGACAGAACTTTGTCTGGGGAAGCAAAGAGGGAAATGTATGAGAATATAGTTTTACCAATGCTCTTATATGGCTGTGAAGCATGGGTGGTGAATGTTGCAATGAGGAGAAGGCTGGAGGCAGTGGAGATGTCATGTCTGAGGACAATGTGTGGTGTGAATATAACGCAGAGAATTTGTAGTTTGGAAATTAGGAGGAGGTGCGGGATTACCGAAACTATTATCCAGAGGGCTGAGGAGGGATTTCCTGAGGTGGCTCGGACATGTAGAGAGAATGGAACGAAACCCAATGACTTCGAGAGTGTATAAATCTGTAGTGGAGGGAAGGCGGGGTAGGGGTTGGCCGAGGAACGGTTAGAGGGAGGGGGTAAAGGAGGTTTTGTGTGCGAGGGGCTTGGACTTCCAGCAAGCGTGCATGAGCGTATTTGATAGGAGTGAATGGAGACAAATGGTTTTTAATACTTGACGTGCTGTTTTAATGTGAGCAAAGTAACATTTATGAAGGGATTCAGGGAAACCGGCAGGCTGGACTTGAGTCCTGGAGATGGAAAGTACAGTGCACTCTGAAGGAGGGGTGTTACTGTTGCAGTCTTATAACTGTAGTGTAAAGCACCCCTCTGGCAAGACAGTGATGGAGTGAATAATGAAGTTTTTTTTTTGGGGGGGCCACCCTGCTTTGGTGGGAATCGGCCGATGGGTTAATAAAAAAAAAAAAAATAGATGAACTCTTGATTCTAAAGTAATTCAATAATTTGGTTGTATGTTACTGATAAATTTTAATTTTATGGTACACACGAAAAATATGTGGGGCTAAATTAGGAGGAATAATAGACCATACAGTAAATAAGAGTTTTGTTAAAAATGGCACCAGTAGTTTTTTTCTATTCACACCTTTTAACCCTTGTCAGCTCTGTCATGCTCCAACAGTATGAAAGTTTATTACTGTTTATCATACACTTAAGGATATGGTTGTTTAGTCTTAGGAAAATACTGTTTCCATAGTTAAATTGATAATGTAAATGATTTTTGTTGTTTATTATCTACAGATGAGAATCTTATACTGTATACTGCCTATGTGGTAATGTGTGTAATTTTGTTTTCAGTCTCTTAACACTGTGTGTGGAACTGCTTGCCGACTCTCACAGTGTCTGGCACAAGTCTCCTCTGAGTCTGGGTTCGTGGATTCCTATGGTAGTGCCGGTCAGGGTGCTTCACAACCTGTGCGTGAAGCTGCAGATGCTTGGGAGGGAGTGGCTCGGGCTGTTGGAGTAGCTAGTGCAGCAGTCAAGACACAGATGTTGATGCTTCTGCAGGAGGTCCAGTCACGTCAAGACTTGTCAGAAAATACTAGGAAGCAAGAAATTAATAGAGTAAGTATTTTTCAGTAAGCTTTTTTCAAGTATGAGTGGCCATCTTTCAAAATGAATCATGAGCATTAGGTTTAGGAAATTTCTTAGTGGAAATTACTCAGTAAAATGATTAGTTATTGTCAACTTATTGATAGGGAAGAGAGAAATATAATTGTCATTTAGTAGCTGAGTGAGTGAGTATGGTACATTCATTCCTTCTTCATTCACCTACTTACATTCATCTGCAGGAAAGCACATAACATAAACAGGATCCAGATCAGTTGGCATCCTCTCTAAGATATGTTGCTATGTACCTCAAACAGCACTACTTACATTATGCTGCTCTCTAATCTGTCCCTGTCTCAGCTATGCTATTTGTGCCTTGGGATCCACTACATGAAATCACCAATAATAACTCAACAAAAAGCAGTTGTACAGATGATCACTCAGTCTAGTGCCAAACAGCACACTCCCCGAACAGCACCCTTTAAAAACACAGGTTTGAACTGCATGGGTCTAGTTACATGCAAATTTTTTCAGTAAATATATTTGAAAATTTTTTTGAAAATTTGTGACCGAAAAAATTAAGAAAATGTTAGGTATGTCATAAATGCATAAAATAGATGTAGATACTAGTTTATTTTATCAAAACTTGTGCACACAAACAGTTAACATATCATATATGTTTTATTTGCAGTAGAGAGAAATGTAAACATACGTAAAGATGCAATAATGTAATACTGTATAATGTTTTACATGATGGTATGATTGTGGTATCTCTTTTCTGTTTCATAAACATGCAAGATTTCAAGTACTTCTTACTACTTCTACTTACACACATACATGTACAAGCATATGTATACACACCCATCTGGGTTTTCTTCTATTTTCTTACTTATTCTTGTTTATTTCCTTTTACCTCCATGGAGAAATGGAACAGAATTCTTCCTCTTTAAGTCACGTGTGTCGTAAGAGGTGACTAACATGCTGGGAGCCTTCTTCTGTATATTTTTTTTTTTTTCAACAAGTCGGCCACCTCCCACCGAGGCAGGGTGACCCAAAAAAGAAAGAAAATCCCCAAAAAAGAAAATACTTTCATCATTATTCAACACTTTCACCACACTCACACATTATCACTGCTTTTGCAAAGGTGCTCAGAATACAACAGTTTAGAAGCATATACATGTATGCATAAAGATACACAACATATCCCTCCAAACTGCCAATATCCCAAACCCCTCCTTTAAAGTGCAGGCATTGTACTTCCCATTTCCAGGACTCAAGTCCGACTATATGAAAATAACCGGTTTCCCTGAATCCCTTCACTAAATATTACCCTGCTCACACTCCAACAGATCGTCAGGTCCCAAGTACCATTCGTCTCCATTCACTCCTATCTAACACGCTCACGCACGCTTGCTGGAAGTCCAAGCCCCTTGCCCACAAAACCTCCTTTACCCCCTCTCTCCAACCCTTTCGAGGACGACCCCTACCCCGCCTTCCTTCCCCTATAGATTTATATGCTTTCCATGTCATTCTACTTTGATCCATTCTCTCTAAATGACCAAACCACCTCAACAACCCCTCTTCTGCCCTCTGACTAATACTTTTATTAACTCCACACCTCCTAATTTCCACACTCCGAATTTTCTGCATAATATTTACACCACACATTGCCCTTAAACAGGACATCTCCACTGCCTCCAACCGTCTCCTCGCTACTGCATTTACCACCCAAGCTTCACACCCATATAAGAGTGTTGGTACTACTATACTTTCATACATTCCCTTCTTTGCCTCCATAGATAACGTTTTTTGACTCCACATATACCTCAACGCACCACTCACCTTTTTTCCCTCATCAATTCTATGATTAACCTCATCCTTCATAAATCCATCCGCCGACACGTCAACTCCCAAGTATCTGAAAACATTCACTTCTTCCATACTCCTCCTCCCCAATTTGATATCCAATTTTTCTTTATCTAAATCATTTGACACCCTCATCACCTTACTCTTTTCTATGTTCACTTTCAACTTTCTACCTTTACACACATTCCCAAACTCATCCACTAACCTTTGCAATTTTTCTTTAGAATCTCCCATAAGCACAGTATCATCAGCAAAAAGTAACTGTGTCAATTCCCATTTTGAATTTGATTCCCCATAATTTAACCCCACCCCTCTCCCGAACACCCTAGCATTTACTTCTTTTACAACCCCATCTATAAATATATTAAACAACCATGGTGACATTACACATCCCTGTCTAAGACCTACTTTTACCGGGAAGTAATCTCCCTCTCTTCTACACA
The DNA here is from genome assembly GCF_038502225.1 of Cherax quadricarinatus. Lineage (NCBI taxonomy): Eukaryota > Metazoa > Arthropoda > Malacostraca > Decapoda > Parastacidae > Cherax > Cherax quadricarinatus. The sequence goes on along the minus strand of NC_091302.1, from coordinate 37,980,451 downwards.
CCCTAACCTGAGCCTCACTATCCTCATAAAAGCTCTTTACAGCATTTAGTAACTTACCACCTATTCCATATACTTGCAACATCTGCCACATTGCTCCTCTATCCACTCTATCATATGCCTTTTCTAAATCCATAAATGCAATAAAAACTTCCCTACCTTTATATAAATACTGTTCACATATATGCTTAAATGTAAACACTTGATCTACACATCCCCTACCCACTCTGAAGCCTCCCTGCTCATCTGCAATCCTACATTCTGTCTTACCTCTAATTCTTTCAATTATAACCCTACCATACACTTTTCCTGGTATAATCAATAAACTTATTCCTCTATAATTTTTACAGTCTCTTTTGTCCCCTTTCCCTTTATATAAAGGGACTATACATGCTCTTCCACCAATCCCTAGGTACCTTCCCCTCTTTCATACATTTATTAAGCAAAAGTACCAACCACTCCAACACTATATCCACCCCTGCTTTTAACATTTCTGTCATGATCCCATCAGTTCCAGCTGCTTTACCCCCTTTCATTCTACGTAATGCCTCACTTACCTCCACCACACTTACATTCTGCTCTTCTTCACTCCTAAAAGATGGTATACCTCCCTGGCCACTGCATGAAATTACCGCCTCCCTTTCTTCCTCAACATTTAAAAGTTCCTCAAAATTTCTCGCCATCTACCTAATACCTCCCTCTCCCCATCTACTAGCTCCCCTACTCTGTTTTTAGCTGACAAATCCATACTTTCCCTAGGCTTTCTTAACTTGTTTAACTCACTCCAAAAATTTTTCTTATTTTCATTAAAATTTCTTGACAGTGCCTCTCCCACTCTATCATCTGCTCTCCTTTTGCACTCTCTCACCACTCTCTTCACCTTTCTTTTACTCTCCATATACTCTGCTCTTCTTATAACACTTCTGCTTTGTAAAAACCTCTCATAAGGTACCTTTTTCTCTTTTATCACACCCTTTACTTCATCATTCCACCAATCACTCCTCTTTCCTCCTGCCCCCACCCTCCTATAACCACAAACTTCTGCCCCACATTCTAATACTGCATTTTTAAAACTATTCCAACCCTCTTCAACCCCCCACTACTCATCTTTGCACTAGCCCACCTTTCTGCCAATAGTCGCTTATATCTCTCCCGAACTTCCTCCTCCCTTAGTTTATACACTTTCACCTCCCTCTTACTTGTTGTTGCCACCTTCCTCTTTTCCCATCTGCCTCTTACTCTAACTGTAGCTACAACTAAATAATGATCCGATATATCAGTTGCCCCTCTATAAACATGTACATCCTGGAGCCTACCCATCAACCTTTTATCCACCAATACATAATCTAACAAACTACTTTCATTACGTGCTACATCATACCTTGTATATTTATTTATCCTCTTTTTCATAAAATATGTATTACTTGTTACCAAATTTCTTTCTACACATAGCTCAATTAAAGGCTCCCCATTTACATTTACCCCTGGGACCCCAAATTTACCTACTACTCTTTCATTTTTCCTTTTGGGCCACCCCACCTCAGTGGGATATGGCCAGTGCGTTGAAAGAAAGAAGAATCATAACTAAGTGCTAAACCCACAAGGGGGAAGTGGAAAAGAATCTTTCCTCTGTAAGCCATGTGTGTCGTATGAGGTGACTAAAATGCCGGGAGCAATGGGCTAGTAACCCCTTCTCCTGTAAACATTTACTAAAAAAGAGTGCATGGATGTAGTGCAGATGACAAAAAACAGATGATTGCTGATGTTATGAATGAAAAGAAGTTGGATGTCCTGGCCCTAAGTGAAACAAAGCTGAAGGGGGTAGGGGAGTTTCGGTGGGGGGAAATAAATGGGATTAAATCTGGAGTATCTGAGAGAGTTAGAGCTAAGGAAGGGGTAGCAGTAATGTTGAATGATCAGTTATGGAAGGAGAAAAGAGAATATGAATGTGTAAATTCAAGGATTATGTGGATTAAAGTAAAGGTTGGATGCGAAAAGTGGGTCATAATAAGCGTGTATGCACCTGGAGAAGAGAGGAATGTAGAGGAGAGAGAGAGATTTTGGGCAGTGTTATGTGAATGTATAGGAACCTTTGAACCAAGTGAGAGATTGTGGTAGGGGACCTGAATGCTAAAGTAGGAGAAATTTTTAGAGAGGGTGTGGTAGGTAAGTTTGGGGTGCCAGGTGTAAATGATAATGGGAGCCCTTTGATTGAACTTTGTATAGAAAGGGGTTTAGTTATAGGTAATAAATATTTTAAGAAAAAGAGGATAAATAAGTATACAAGATATGATGTAGGGCAAAATGACAGTAGTTTGTTGGATTATGTATTGGTAGATAAAAGACTGTTGAGTAGACTTCAGGATGTACATGTTTATAGAGGGGCCACAGATATATCAGATCACTTTTTAGTTGTAGCTACACTGAGAGTAAAAGGTAGATGGGATACAAGGAGAATAGAAGCATCAGGGAATTGAGAGGTTAAGGTTTATAAAGTAAAAGAGGAGGCAGTTAGGGTAAGATATAAACAGCTATTGGAGGATAGATGGGCTAATGAGAGCATAGGCAATGGGGTCGAAGAGGTATGGGGTAGGTTTAAAAATGTAGTGTTAGAGTGTTCAGCAGAAGTTTGTGATTACAGGAAAGTGGGTGCGGGAGGGAAGAGGAGCGATTGGTGGAATGATGATGTAAAGAGAGTAGTAAGGGAGAAAAAGTTAGCATATGAGAAGTTTTTACAAAGCAGAAGTGATGCAAGGAGGGAAGAGTATATGGAGAAAAAGAGAGAGGTTAAGAGAGTGGTGAAACAATGTAAAAAGAGAGCAAATGAGAGAGTGGGTGAGATGTTATCAATAAATTTTGTTGAAAATAAGAAAAAGTTTTGGAGTGAGATTAACAAGTTTAGGAAGCCTAGAGAACAAATGGATTTGTCAGTTAAAAATAGGAGAGGAGAGTTGGTAAATGGAGAGTTAGAGGTATTGGGAAGATGGAGGGAATATTTTGAGGAATTGTTAAATGTTGATGAAGATAGGGAAACTGTGATTTCGTGTATAGGGCAAGGAGGAATAACATCTTGTACGAGCGAGGAAGACCCAGTTGTGAGTGTGGGGGAAGTTTGTGAGGCAGTAGGTAAAATGAAAGGGGGTAAGGCAGCTAGGATTGATGGGATAAAGATAGAAATGTTAAAAGCAGGTGGGGATATAGTTTTGGAGTGGTTGGTGCTATTATTTAAAAAAATGTATGGAAGAGGGTAAGGTACCTAAGGATTGGCAGAGAGCATGCATAGTTCCTTTGTATAAAGGCAAAGGGGACAAAAGAGAGTGGAAAATTATAGGGGGATAAGTCTGTTGAGTATACCTGGTAAAGTGTATGGTAGAGTTATTATTGAAAGAATTAAGAGTAAGACGGAGAATAAGATAGCAGATGAACAAGGAGGCTTTAGGAAAGGTAGGGGGTGTGTGGACCAGGTGTTTACAGTGAAACATGTAAGTGAACAGTATTTAGATAAGGCTAAAGAGGTATTTGTGGCATTTATGGATTTGGAAAAGGAGTATGACAGGGTGGATAGGGGGGGCAATGTGGCAGATGTTGCAGGTGTATGGTGTAGGAGGTAGGTTACTGAAAGCGGTGAAGAGTTTTTACGAGGATAGTGAGGCTCAAGTTAACGTAGGAAAGAGGGAGATTATTTCCCAGTAAAAGTAGGCCTTAGACAAGGATGTGTGATGTCACCGTGGTTGTTTAATATATTTATAGATGGGGTTGTAAGAGAAGTAAATGCGAGGGCCTTGGCAAGAGGTGTGGAGTTAAAAGATAAAGAATCACACATGAAGTGGGAGTTGTCACAGTTGCTCTTTGCTGATGACACTGTGCTCTTGGGAGATTCTGAAGAGAAGTTGCAGAGGTTGGTGGATGAATTTGGTAGGGTATGTAAAAGAAGAAAATTAAAAGTGAATACAGGAAAGAGTAAGGTTATGAGGATAAAAAGATTAGGTGATGAAAGATTGGATATCAGATTGGAGGGAGAGAGTATGGAGGAGGTGAATGTATTCAGATATCTGGGAGTGGACGTGTCAGTGGATGGGTCTATGAAAGATGAAGTGAATCATAGAATTGATGAGGGTAAAAGGGTGAGCAGTGCACTTAGGAGACTGTGGAGACAAAGAACTTTGTCCTTGGAGGCAAAGAGGGGAATGTATGAGAGTATAGTTTTACCAACGCTGTTATATGGGTGTGAAGCATGGGTGATGAATGTTGCAGTGAGGAGAAGGCTGGAGGCAGTGGAGATGTCATGTCTGAGGGCAATGTGTGGCGTGAATATAATGCAGAGAATTCGTAGTTTGGAAGTTAGGAGGAGGTGCGGGATTGCCAAAACTGTTGTCCAGAGGGCTGAGGAAGGGTTGTTGAGGTGGTTTGGACATTTAGAGAGAATGGAGGGAAACAGAATGATTTCAAGAGTGTATCAGTCTGTAGTGGAAGGAAGGCGGGGTAGGGGTCGGCCTAGGAAAGGTTGGAGGGAGGGGGTAAAGGAGGTTTTGTGTGCGAGGGGCTTGGACTTCCAGCGGGCATGCGTGAGCGTGTTTGATAGGAGTGAATGGAGACAAATGGTTTTTAATACTTGACGTGCTGTTGGAGTGTGAGCAAAGTAACATTTATGAAGGGATTCAGGGAAACTGGCAGGTTGGACTTGAGTCCTGGAGATGGGAAGTACAGTGGACCCCCGCATATCGACTTTAATCCGTGCAAGAGGGCTCATTGTTATGCGAAATGATCGGTATGCGAATGAATTTTCCCCATAAGAAATAATGGAAATCAAATTAATCCGTGCAAGACACCCAAAAGTATGAAAATTTTTTTTTTACCACATGAAATATACATTTTCCTACACACAAAGAGAAGGATACATGCACAATAGTAGAGTAGTACATGCACAATATATATTGTGCATGTACTACTCTACTAAATGAAGAATAAATGACACTTACCTTTATTGAAGATGCAGCAATGACTGATGAGACACTGTGTCCTGGGAGTGCTTTTTCCTCCTGAGTACTGTAGGTCCTGTTTGGCATTTTCTTCCAGAACAGGCCTTATCACACTGTGTATGCCACTACGATTCTTAAATCTCTCAAACCAACCTTTGCTGGCTTTAAATTCGCCAATATGAGCACTAGTTCCAGGCATTTTTCCCTGTTCACCTGGGTGTTAGTCGACTGGTGTGGGTTGCATCCTGGGAGACAAGATTAAGGATCCCAATGGAAATAAGTTAGACAGTCTTCGATGACACTGACTTTTTTGGGTTATCCTGGGTGGCAAATCCTCTGGGGTTAATTGTTTCTTGGTATTCTCAATAAGCCACACCAACAACGGTGCTACAGCAGCAGCAGCAGCAGCAGCAGCAGCAGCAGCAGCAGCAGCAGCAGCAGCTGACAGTGCTACAGCAGCAGCAGCAGCTGACAGTGCTACAGCAGCAGCAGACGATGCTACAGCAGCAGCAGACGGTACTACAGCAGCAGTTGACGGTGGTACAGCAGCAGCAGCAGCTGACAGTGCAGCAGCAGCAGCAGCAGCTGACGGTTGTACAGCAGCAGCAGACAGTACTACAGCAGCAGCTGACAGTGCTACAGCAGCAGCAGACGATGCTACAGCAGCAGCAGACGGTACTACAGCAGCAGCTGACGGTGGTACAGCAGCAGCAGCAGCTGACGGTGGTACAGCAGCAGCAGCAGCTGTACCACCAATAGTAGCGATGGTTGATTGGGGTTTATTATACAACCTGGCCAGCTCGGAGACACACACTCCACTTTCATACTTATCAATGATCTTTTTCTTCATCTCTATAGTAATTCTCACCCTTATTGCTGTAGGGTTGGCACTAGAAGCTTTCTTGGGGCCCATGGTCACTTATTTTGCAGATAAAATCACCAAAAACACCGTAATAATACGAAATGTTCCGATTGTGTGCTTGGATGTTACCGCGGAGGCTGGCTGGTAAACAATGCCACCGGCGGCACATGTGAGGCTGGCTAAGGGCGCACATTGGATGCATCTCGGACGAAGAGCGGTGAGCGGGTTTTTGAGCGGTATGCGAGGCAAAATTTTTGCAATAAAAGCGAGCGGTATGCGGATTGAACGTTATGTGATGCGTACGGTATGCGGGGGTCCACTGTACAGTGCCTGCACTCTGAAGGAGGAGTGTTAATGTTGCAGTTTAAAAACTGTAGTGTAAAGCACCCTTCTGGCAAGACAGTGATGGAGTGAATGATGGTGAAAGTTTTTCTTTTTCGGGCCACCCTGCCTTGGTGGGAATCGGCCAGTGTGTTAATAATAATAATAAAAAAATAATGTAATAATGATATAATAATAATGATAATATTTTTTTATTATTATTCAAATTCATATTTTATTTCTTTGCAAGTAGTACATTGAGATTATGTATTTATGATAATGTGTTGCAGTGCAAAGAGAACCTCTATTATGCCTAGGCATTATGAGCTGACTTAATTTAATGGCTTACTGACTACTTAACTAAAGAAATTTATCATAGTTGTACAGTAGTTCTATTAATTATAAGTGAATCTAATTTATATAAACCAGAGGATATATTCATATGTACTAATAAATGTTTTGAATTCTTTTTCTAGAAAATTTAACATTTTAACATGGCTGAAAACTGTGTATGTATCTGAAAATGTTTCATCATGAGCAAAACATCAAAGCTTGAGGTTCACATTTTAATGAAGAAATCTAAGAACATAATTATTGGAGTGGAATAACAGCTTGATAATAGACATTTACATATATATATATGGTATGCTCTATTCTCTCATGGAGATGGGAACACCCTTTGTGAATAACAAATAAACTAGATCTTGTTGTAATACTGTATTGTATTTACCCTGCAGGTAACTCAAGCCATGTTGTCTGCATTCCTGGGACTCCAGTACCAGTTCTCAGCTGTGGTTATTGAGCGTTTCACTGGCATACTTCAGGTTCTCCGAGATGAAAATCAGTGTACTTTCTCCCAGAATTCAGTTGGGTTTCAGACGAACAAACCTTGTTATCCATCAGTACCAAGTCATGTTGCTGATATTTCTCAGCTTTCTGTATCTAGTCAGTATGTTCCACAGCTTCCAGTTCAGCCAACTTGGATTTCAGGTCAACAACAACAACAAGCTAGTATGAAGGGAGTACAAGGTGTACCAGCAGTACCTCTGCTAGAGAGCCCTGGGAAGGAAGATAAACCACAAAGTCGTCACCCCTCTGGTGGCCACACCAGGCACTCAGCTACTGCTCCTGGCTGGTCCAATCCAAGCAGTGTTGGATGTCCAAATGCCACAAATTATGGTTCTAATTCTAATTATGGTTCTAGTCTTAGCCTTAGTATGAGCAGTGGCAATACTCTGTCTCCTGGTTCATGTTATGGACTGTTTTCGCATTTAAATGGGGCTGGATCTGGCTGGCACAGTGATGCCATATCTCGAAGATGGTCCATGGGAGGGCCTAGTACAGAAGGATGGGAAAGAAACTCTAGTTTGGGGCCATTTAGCTTAATTGCAAATAGACGATGGTCAGTGCCTGAAGCCAGTGAGCACGATGTGAGTTCCATGAGTGAAGCAGATTCAATAACTGACTTTTATGGGAGTTGTGGCCTTCAGGGGGACTGGAATGGGACCATTGGTGGCAGCACATCTTGGGGCTCCAGAGTTGGATTACACGTACTATCGAGAGACAGTAGTGTAACAAGAAGCCCCAGTCACAGTCGCTCTGTAACTCCAGGTATGTTATGTTTTTAGGATTTTTTTTTTTAAACAAGTCGGCCATCTCCCACCGAAGCAGGGTGACCCAAAAAGAACGAAAATCCCCAAAAAAGAAAATACGTACTTTCATCATCATTCAACACTTTCACCTCACTCACACGTAATCACTGTTTTTGCAGAGTTGCTCAGAATACAATAGTTTAGAAGCATATACATATAAAGGTACACAACATATCCCTCCAAACTGCCAATACCCCAAACCCCTCCTTTAACCCGTAAACGGTCCAAAAGTATGTGTACGTTCACTACCCCAGTGCCCTGAGTATTTTGAAAAATAAAAAAATTATTTTTTAATGAAAATAAAGAGCACATTTTTCTAAGTGTTATAGGATTAAAATAAAAAAAATAGGGTCAGTACTTATTGAGATATGAGGCTGCAAAGTTGGTGCTTAATGCTCGCTTGACGGCAACATAGAGTCCTGCCGCTTGCAGAAGTGTTGCCGATATACCATTTTTTCTCATTTTTATATTTATATAATTTTTATGTTCTGATAATAACAATTTATTGTAGTTCTTGTCATTTCATAACCAATCTTTGTTCTGACACTAATATTAAGTACTGAAATTGTATTCAAATTGTCACACATTGACAGGTGGACATTTACACCTGCCTTGGTCATTTACTATTATCTAGGAATATATACAAAGTATTTATAGGTCCCAGCAATGTTTTGGATACACAGGAGTATAGAAGAAGAAGAAGGAAGAAAGAGAAGGAGAAAGAAGAGGGAAGAAATTCCCTTGAAGCAATGTGTAAGACAAGTGTTCAGTGACAAGCATCCGGGAGGGTGAGGGTGCAGAGATAAGATGAGATAGTGCAGAGATAAGAGGAGATAAGCTATGACATTTGATGGGCACCAGCGAGGGTGCAGAGATAAGGGATGACATTTGATGAGCTCGTATCTTTGATTATCTGTCTCTGTCTTATTTCTCTGTCTGCTTGTCTCTCTCTGTCTGTCTCAGAGAGAGCCACTGTGAACCAACAGGTATTTTTGTGCATTATATCTACAAGCACAGTATAGCACTTCAGATTTTTTAGGTTATCCTAGGTAATTTACACTATGCATAATTGTATTTGTGTGTACCTGTGAGACAGAGAAAGATAGACAGAGACAGATAGACAGAGACAGAGACAGTGATAGACAGAAACAGAGACAGACAGACAGACAGACCCTAAACCTGGGGTTAACATCACTTTCCTCTTAAAAGGGGAGTGTTAATATGACATTACATCAGTGAATCCTTGGTGTTTGCCCCACTGTTTGCTCCAGCTGGTGCTCAATATAACTGGCACTCCCACAAGGTACTAAGTGGTCCCAGATTTTTTTAATATGGTGCACACTGAGTGTTAAGACCCATTATATGCTGACCAGGCATCTCAGGCCAGTCGTGCCTAATTTGGAGGCAGGAAAAATAAAACGTATATTTGCGTTTGGGGCACTAGCGGTAAGAACGTATATATACGTTTGGACCGTTTACGGGTTAAAGTGCGGACATTGTACCTCCCATTTCCAGGACTCGAGTCCAGCTATATAAAAATAACCGGTTTCCCTGAATCCCTTCACTAAATATTGCCCTGCTCACACTCCAACAGCTCGTCAGGTCCCAAATACCATTTGTCTCCATTCACTCCTATCTAACACTCTCATGCACGCTTGCTGGAAGTCCAAGCCCCTTGCCCACAAAACCTCTTTTACCCCTCCCTCCAACCTTTTCAAGGACGACCCCTATCCCGCCTTCCTTTCCCTACAGATTTATATGCTCTCCATGTCATTCTACTTAGATCCATTCTCTCTGAATGACCAAACCACCTCAACAACCCCTCTTCAGCCCTCTGACTAATACTTTTATTAACTCTCTGCCTTCTAATTTCCACACTCCGAATTTTCTGCATAATGTTTGCACCACACACTGCCTCCAAATGTCTCCTCACTGCAGCATTTACAACCCAAGCTTCACACCCATATAAGAGTGTTGGTACCACTATACTTTCATACATTCCCTTCTTTGCCTCCATAGATAACGTTTTTTGTCAAAACATATACCTCAATGCACCACTCACCTTTTTTCCTTCATCAATTCTATGATTAACCTCATCCTTCATAAATCCATCCGCTGACATGTCAATTCCTAAATATCTGAAAACATTCACTTCTTCCATATGCCTCCTCTCCAATTTGATATCCAATTTTTCTTTATCTAAATCATTTGATACCTTCATCACCTTACTTTTTTCTATGTTCATTTTCAACTTTCTACCTTTACACACTCTCCCAAACTTGTCCACTAATCTTTGCAATTTTTCTTTAGAATCTCCTATAAGCACAGTATCATCAGCAAAAAGTAACTGTGTCAATTCCCATTTTGTATTTGATTCCCCATAATTTAATCCCACCCCTCTCCCGAACACCCTAGCATTTACTTCTTTTACAACCCCATCTATAAATATATTAAACAACCATGGTGACATTACACACCCCTTTCTAAGACCTACTTTTACTGGGAAATACTCTCCCTCTCTTCTACACACCCTAACCTGAGCCTCACTATCCTCATAAAAACTCTTTACAGCATTTAGTGACTTACTACCTATTCCAGATACTTGCAACATCTGCCACATTGCTCCCCTATCCACTCTATCATATGCCTTTTCTAAATCCATAAATGCAATGAAAACTTCCCTACCTTTATCTAAATACTGTTCACATATATGCTTCAATGTAAACACTTGATCTACACATCCGCTACCCACTCTGAAACCTCCTTGCTCATCCGCAATCCTACAGTCTGTCTTACCTCTAATTCCTTCAATAATAACACTACTGTACACTTTTCCTGGTATACTCAGTAAACTAATTCCTCTATAATTTTTACAATCTCTTTTGTCCCCCTTCCCTTTATTTAAGGGAACTATACATGCTCTCTGCCAATCCCTAGGTACCTTCCCCTCTTTCATACAAAAAAATGCCAACCACACTAACACTATATCTCCCACTGCTTTTAACATTTCTGTCATGATCCCATCAGTTCCAACTGCTTTACCCCCTTTCATTCTGTGTAATGCCTCATGCACCTCCCACACACTCACATCCTGCTCTTCTTCACTCCTAAAAGATGGTATACCTCCCTGGCCACTGCATGAAATTACCGCCTCCCTTTCTTCATCGACATTTAAAAGCTTCTCAGAATATTCCCGCCATCTACCCAATACCTCCATCTCCCCATCTACTAACTCCCCTACTCTGTTTTTAACTGACAAATCCATTTGTTCCTTTGGCTTTCTTAACTTGTTTAACTCACTCCCAATTTTTTTCTTATTTTCATTAAAATTTCTTGACAGTGCCTCTCCCACTCTATCATCTGTTCTTCTTTTGCACTCGCTCACCACTCTCTTCACCTTTCTTTTACTCTCCATATACTCTGCTCTTTTTATAACTCTTCTGCTTTGTAAAAACCTCTCATAAGCTATCTTTTTCTCTTTTATCACACCCTGTATTTGATCATTCCATCAGTCACTCCTCTTTCCTCCTGCACCCACCCTCCTATAACCACAAACTTCTGCCCCACATTCTAATACTGCATTTTTAAAACTATTACAATCCTCTTCAATTCCCCCCCCCCCCCCCCACTACTCATACTTGCACTAGCCCTCCTTTCTGCCAATAGTTGCTTATATCTCTGCCGAACTTCCTCCTCCCATAGTTTATGCACTTTCACCTCTCTCTTACTTGTTGTTGCCATTTTCCTCTTGTCCCATCTACCTCTTACTCTAACTGTAGCCACAACTAAATAATGATCCGATGTATCAGTTGCCCCTCTATAAACATGTACATCCTGGAGCTTACCGATCAACCTTTTATCCACCATTACATAATCTAACAAGCTGCTTTCATTACGTGCTATATCATACCTTGTATAATTAATTATCCTCTTTTTAATAAAATATGTATTACTTATACACAAATAACCCGCACATAGAAGAGAGGAGCTTACGACGACGTTTCGGTCCGACTTGGACCATTTACAAAGTCACACTAACCAGAAGTGTAGCAGGACGGCTATATATAGGCAGGAAGAGGTAGTGGTGGTGGTAGTAGTAGTAGTAGTAGTAGTGGTGGTAGTAGTAGTAGTAGTGGTGGTGGTAGTAGTGGTGGTGGTAGTAGTGGTAGTGGTAGTAGTGGGGAATTAAGGAGGAGGAGGAGCCAGTCAAATACAAAGAAAGGGGAGCACTGCAAGGGAGCTAGGTGCCCACATAGGGAGAGCAAGTGCACAGAGGTGGGGGGAAGGGGAAGTGATGAAATAAATAATGAAGGAACAGAAACACGCGACAGAAGAAAGACAAAAAAAGGAAAGAGGAAAGGGGAAGAGGGAGGAGAAGAAAAAATGAGGAATCAGGTTAAGTCACAGGTGTTCTGACTTAACCGTCTAGTTGAATCCTCTCTAATATACAACTTTCCTTGTATGAATCTTAGTCCTGGCTTCGTCTCTGTAGATGCCTTCCTCTCCCACTACATTGTAAAATGTTCCAAACTTCTGAACACCCGTGACTTAACCTGATTCCTCATTTTTTCTTCTTCTCCCTCTTCCCCTTTCCTCTTTCCTTTTTTTGCCTTTCTTTCTTCTGTTGCGTGTTTCTGTTCCTTCATTATTTATTTATCACTTCTCCTTCCCCCCACCTCTGTGCACTTGCTTTCCCTCTGTGGGCACCTAGCTCCCTTGCAGTGCTCCCCTTTCTTTGTACAGTGGACCCTCGACCAACGATATTAATCCGTTCCTGAGAGCTCATCATTAATCGAAATTATCGTTAGTCGAGTTATTTTTCCCCATAAGAAATAATGGAAATGAAATTAATCCGTGCAAGACACCCAAAAGTATTGAAAATTTTTTTTTTTACCACATGAAATATTAATTTTAATACACACAAACTGAAGAAGACATGTACAATTACATGACACTTACCTTTATTGAAGATCTGGTGATGATTGATGGGATGGGAGGAGGGGAGAGTGTGGATGGTGTTAATGTTTAGAAGGGGAATCCCCTTCCATTAGGACTTAAGGTGTCAAGTCCTTTTCCGGGGTTACTTCCCTTCTCCTTTTAATGCCACTAGGACCAGCTTGAGAGTCACTGAAACCTCTGTCGCACAACATATCTGTCCATAGAGGCCTGTACCTCCTGTTCCTTTATAACATTCCTAAAGTGTTTCACAACGTTGTCAGTGTCACAATTAAACACTTGTTCAGGTTTCAATTCTTCACTGTCTATGTACTCCTTGAATTCCTGCACATATTTTTCAGCTGCTTTTTGGTCCAAACTGGCAGCCTCACCATGTCTTATCACACTATGTATGCCACTACGATTCTTAAATCTCTCAAACCAACCTTTGCTGGCCTTAAATTCACTCACATCACCACTAGTTGCAGGCATTTTTCTAATTAAATCCTCATGCAACTTCCTAGCCTTTTCACATATGATCGCTTGAGAGATGCTATCTCCTGCTATCTGTTTTTCTAATGTGACATTTTATTGTGGCAACGTTTCGCTCTCCAGGAGCTTTATCAAGCCATTACAAACAATACATGGACACAGAGGGTATATAAAGGCTCAGAGTGAGGTGCAATATTAGTGAGGTACCATATCGATGTTCACTAGTGGTAGTAGTAGTAGTAGTAGTAGTGACAAAAATAATACAATATCGTAGAGCAATTAATTCGTACATGAGTAGAAGGATATAAAAGCTATTACTTGGGTAACATAAAAATAGGTTGGACAAATATAGACTGGAAAGAGGCAGGTAGTTTCAGTGTTCACTCTCTGTAATGTGCCTTGTGTAGTATAACAGGAGAGACTATGTGATGGCAGGGTTTACTGTTTTCAGGAGGATTCTTGCTAAGACTTTGGAGATGGTGAAGCTGCCATTGTTTTGTTTAATTGTATTCAAAACAGCGATCAGTGCTGATTCGAGGCACTTGCGTCTGCGGAAATTAGCTTCTTTAATCACTAATTGGGCGTCTCTAAATTTCATGAGATGATTGGTGGAATTTCGGTGTTGTACACAGGCGTTGTTCAAGTTATCGTTCCTACATGCGTAAATGTGTTCATTGAGGCAGGTGTCGAGGGTTCTTGCTGTTTCACCTACGTAGATCTTGTCACAGCCTCCACAGGGTATAGTGTAAACTCCTGCATTGACTGGTTCGTGGTGCTTGGATTTTGTCCTGGTTAGATCCTTTATTGAAGTGCTAGAAGCGATGGCGACTCTGGTGTTAGCATGTGAAAGTACTTTTGAGACGTTTAGTGCAACCTGGCTGTTGGGAAGAATTATAACTTTGTTGGGAGTGGTGTTGATGCGTGGAGAATTAATGATCTGAAGAGCTCTTTTCTTGCAGTCTTTGATGAAAAAAGAAGGAAAATGTAACTCAGTGTTATTGAAAGAAAAACAGTTGAAATTAACATGGAGTTCTTGCCAAACATCTTTCCTGCCTTCTGGGGACCATCAGCCCCACTCATCTTAAACACTCAGGCGACCTTCTCAACCCCATCCGAAACCTCTCCATCCGTAACAAGAAACTAA